>NW_026290825.1:946967-1031967 GCF_023373465.1 Oncorhynchus keta
GTTGCAACATCAAGCATATATTCTTCAGACAAACCTAACATCCTACTAGACATCCTACTAGACATCATACCAAACATCCTACTAGACATCCTACTAGACATCCTACTAGACATCATACCAGACATCCTACTAGACATCCTACTAGACATCTACTAGACATCCTACTAGACATCCTACTAGACATCCTAGACATCTACTAGACATCATACCAAACATCCTACTAGACATCCTACCAAACATCCTACTAGACATCATACCAAACATCCTACTAGACAGACATCCTACTAGACATCCTACCAACACTACTAGACCTACCAAACACTAGACATCATACCAAACATCCTACTAGACATCCTACTAGACATCCTACTAGACATCCTACTAAACATCCAAACACTAGACATCCTACTAGACATCCTACTAGACATCATACCAGACATCCTACTAGACATCCTACTAGACATCCTACTAGACATCATACCAAACATCCTACTAGACATCCTACTAGACATCCTACTAGACATCTAGACATCTATAGACATCCAAACATCCTACTAGACATCATACCAAACATCTACTAGACACTAGACATCTACTACATCCTACTAGACATCCTACTAGACATCATACTAGACATCCTACTAGACATCCTACTAGACATCCTACTAGACATCCTACTAGACATCCTACTAGACATCATACCAAACATCCTACTAGACATCCTACTAGACATCCTACTAGACATCCTACTAGACATCCTACTAGACATCCTACTAGACATCCTACTAGACATCCTACCAGACATCCTACTAGACATCCTACTAGACATCCTACTAGACATCCTACTAGACATCCTACTAGACATCCTACTAGACATCCTACTAGACATCCTACTAGACATCCTACTAGACATAGACATAGACATCCTACTAGACATCCTACTAGACATCATACCAAACATCCTACTAGACATCATACCAAACATCCTACTAGACATCCTACCAAACATCCTACTAGACATCCTACTAGACATCCTACTAGACATCCTACTAGACATCCTACTAGACATCCTACTAGACATCCTACTAGACATCCTACCAGACATCCTACTAGACATCCTACTAAACATCCTACTAGACATCATACCAAACATCCTACTAGACATCATACCAAACATCCTACTAGACATCCTACTAGACATCCTACTAGACATCCTACTAGACATCCTACTAGACATCCTACTAGACATCCTACTAGACATCCTACTAAACATCCTACTAAACATCATACCAAACATCCTACTAGACATCCTACTAGACATCATACCAAACATCCTACTAGACATCCTACTAGACATCCTACTAGACATCCTACTAGACATCTACTAGACATAGACATCCTACCAAACATCTACTAGACATCTACCAAACACATCCTACTAGACATCCTACCAGACATCCTACTAGACATCCTACTAGACATCCTACTAGACATCATACCAAACATCCTACTAGACATCCTACCAGACATCCTACTAGACATCCTACTAGACATCCTACTAAACATCCTACTAGACATCCTACTAGACATCCTACTAGACATCCTACAGACATCCTACTAGACATCCTACTAGACATCCTACTAGACATCCTACTAGACATCCTACTAAGACATCCTACTAGACATCCTACTAGACATCCTACTAGACATCCTACTAGACATCCTACTAGACATCCTACTAAACATCCTACTAGACATCCTACTAAACATCCTACTAAACATCCTACTAGACATCCTACTAGACATCTACTAGACATCCTACTAAACATCCTACTAGACATCCTACTAAACATCCTACTAAACATCCTACTAGACATCCTACTAAACATCCTACTATACATCCTACCAAACATCCTACTAAACATCCTACTAGACATCCTACTAAACATCCTACTAGACATCCTACCAAACATCCTACTAGACATCCTACTAGACATCCTACTAAACATCCTACTAGACATCCTACTAGACATCATACTAGACATCTAGTCAAAGTCAAAGTAGGTTATAGATGTAGTGAAATCAAACCGTTTATAAGACGTAGGACTAAAGGTCTAATGCCACGACACAATACCAGCTGTAGGGAGCCTTTGGATCCCCCATGTAGGCTACGACTTGGCTTATCATGATCTGTGAAGCATGTATGTAGTGGCCTTCACGAATGCCCTCATAAAGCCTTAATGATATGGTAATTAGCTGTCTGTTAAAAGAGGGACTGTAGCAACAGGAGGAACACCGTTAGAGATCTGTTGATAAAGGGGGCCTCCGTCAACAGAACAGTATAATTAAACTACAGGAATGAACCACGGAGAGAATGTTTTGTTTTCCCGTCTTCCGGAGAGTTCTGGAATGTTGCTGATTACAGCGGTGCTCGTCGACAGACCCTGACGGACATACAGGGACACAGCGTCTGGTTGGCCACGGCAACCGACCAACCGCTGTCCCGGATGGAGGGAAGGGGGATCCGAGAGTGAGCTGAGGGGTAAGGGGAGAGGCCTAGTCACTTCCTGTCAGAGAGCAGAGTTCTGAAAGAGGAAGTGTATTGTTGGGAAATGGAGCTGATACCAGGAAAATCCTGGTGAAGCTACGATAATGTACTGACAGTAGGGTTGTTATAGGCAGGCAGGCAGACAGACAGGCAGGCAGACAGACAGACAGACAGACAGACAGACAGACAGACAGGGAGACAGGGAGACAGGGAGACAGGGAGACAGGGAGGACAGACAGACAGACAGACAGACAGACAGACAGACAGACAGACAGACAGACAGACAGGGAGACAGACAGGAGACAGACAGACAGACAGACAGACAGACAGACAGACAGAGACAGAGGACAGACAGGACAGACAGACAGACAGACAGACAGACAGACAGACAGACAGACAGACAGACAGACAGACAGACAGACAGACAGACAGACAGACAGACAGACAGACAGACAGACAGACAGGAGGACAGACAGACAGACAGACAGACAGACAGACAGACAGACAGACAGACAGGGGGAGACAGACAGACAGACAGGAGACAGACAGACAGACAGGACAGAGAGAAGACAGACAGACAGACAGACAGACAGACAGACAGACAGACAGGGACAGACAGGGAGACAGACAGACAGGGAGGACAGACAGACAGGACAGACAGACAGACAGACAGACAGACAGACAGACAGACAGACAGGGAGGACAGACAGGGAGGACAGACAGACAGACAGACAGACAGACAGACAGACAGACAGACAGGGAGGACAGACAGACAGACAGACAGACAGACAGACAGACAGACAGACAGACAGACAGACAGACAGACAGACAGACAGACAGACAGGACAGACAGGGAGGACAGACAGACAGGGAGGACAGACAGACAGACAGACAGACAGGGAGGACAGACAGACAGGGAGGACAGACAGACAGACAGACAGACAGACAGACAGACAGACAGACAGACAGACAGAGACAGACAGACAGACAGACAGGACAGAGAATCTCCCAGAGTCCCCTAAGCAGTAATCAGGAAGTCTTCATTAAAACAAACAGCTGATATGGCATGTCTCTGTATTTCCTATCAAATCAAAGCTTATTGGTCACGTACACAGTTCAGCAGAGGTTATGTTACGAGCTCTTAACGACACAGTAAAATGTCAAGCAACTACATCAAAAAATCTGAAACAAGAAATGTCATAACAAATCCAATGAACAACCCAAATAGCACTGTAACAGTGATCCAAATGAACAACCCAAATAACACTAACAGTGATCCAAATGAACAACCCAAATAGCACTGTAACAGTGATCCAAATGAACAACCCAAATAGCACTGTAACAGTGATCCAAATGAACAACCCAAATAGCACTGTAACAGTGATCCAAATGAACAACCCAAATAGCACTGTAACAGTGATCCAAATGAACAACCCAAATAACACTGTAACAGTGATCCAAATGAACAACCCAAATAACACTGTAACAGTGATCCAAATGAACAACCCAAATAGCACTGTAACAGTGATCCAAATGAACAACCCAAATAGCACTGTAACAGTGATCCAAATGAACAACCCAAATAGCACTGTAACAGTGATCCAAATGAACAACCCAAATAGCACTGTAACAGTGATCCAAATGAACAACCCAAATAACACTAACAGTGATCCAAATGAACAACCCAAATAGCACTGTAACAGTGATCCAAATGAACAACCCAAATAGCACTGTAACAGTGATCCAAATGAACAACCCAAATAACACTGTAACAGTGATCCAAATGAACAACCCAAATAACACTGTAACAGTGATCCAAATGAACAACCCAAATAGCACTGTAACAGTGATCCAAATGAACAACCCAAATAACACTAACAGTGATCCAAATGAACAACCCAAATAGCACTGTAACAGTGATCCAAATGAACAACCCAAATAACACTGTAACAGTGATCCAAATGAACAACCCAAATAACACTGTAACAGTGATCCAAATGAACAACCCAAATAACACTGTAACAGTGATCCAAATGAACAACCCAAATAACACTGTAACAGTGATCCAAATGAACAACCCAAATAGCACTGTAACAGTGATCCAAATGAACAACCCAAATAACACTGTAACAGTGATCCAAATGAACAACCTGACTCTCTGAGGTCATTAACGATCCCATGGCACTTATTGTAAGAGTAAGAGTAACCCTGGTGTCCTGGCTAAATTCCCATTATGGCCCTCAAACTATCACGGTCACCTAATAATCCCCAGTTTACAATTGGCTCATTCATCCCCCTCCTCTCCCCTGTAAACTATTCCCCAGGTCGTTGCTGCAAATGAGAATGTGTTCTCAGTCAACTTAACTGGTAAAATAACAGATAAATAAATATTACCTAATTTATGCAGCAGCATACAAGACATGTTTGTACTCACCTTGTTGTGCTCTGCTCACTTGAACAGGAAGGTGGCACGGCGGTCCTTCGTGGACAAATCTTGTCATCGAACTTTGTCAAAGTCTGGCATTCTCTGAATTGATAGTTTCTTTCAAGACAACTGTGATCTCGGGGGAAAAAAACAAGGTTGAATCATGACGTCGGTGATCTTCAGGTCGGAGCTCTAGAAAGAGGCCCGAGTTCCCGACTTGGAATTCAGAGTTGGATGACTGTTCAAAACGTTCCCAGTTGTCTTGAACTCACTGAAGTCTCACATTTCCCAGGTCCGAGTTTCCAGTTGTCTTGAACTCACTGAAGTCCCACATTTCCCAGGTCCGAGTTTCCAGTTGTCTTGAACTCACTGAAGTCCCACATTTCCCAGGTCCGAGTTTCCAGTTGTCTTGAACTCACTGAAGTCCCACATTTCCCAGGTCCGAGTTTCCAGTTGTCTTGAACTCACTGAAGTCCCACATTTCCCAGGTCGAGTTTCCAGTTGTCTTGAACTCACTGAAGTCCCACATTTCCCAGGTCCGAGTTTCCAGTTGTCTTGAACTCACTGAAGTCCCACATTTCCCAGGTCCGAGTTTCCAGTTGTCTTGAACTCACTGAAGTCCCACATTTCCCAGGTCCGAGTTTCCAGTTGTCTTGAACTCACTGAAGTCCCACATTTCCCAGGTCCGAGTTTCCAGTTGTCTTGAACTCACTGAAGTCCCACATTTCCCAGGTCCGAGTTTCCAGTTGTCTTGAACTCACTGAAGTCCCACATTTCCCAGGTCCGAGTTTCCAGTTGTCTTGAACTCACTGAAGTCATGCTGAATTGACAGCATGACCCATGTCGAATGTTTATCTATTTAAGCCTGGAAAAGAGACCCTTCAACCCAGACTTGGACCACACATCCACTCCATTGAATAGCAGGCTAGTGACTGCTTTGCAATGCTTGCAGTTAATCATCGGACCCCTGAATTTGCGATTTCAGTCCAATCAAAGCTACTGTAGATATAACATGATTTGAGGTCACTTTATCTGTGGCCAATGACATTGAGCCTTCTTGGATGGGCACTTCTAATGTAACTCTACTTCCTTCTACTTTATTGTGGTCGTTACCATAGAAACGGCAGTTGTTTGACCTGTTGCCCTCATGCCCTTATATGTCATTTATATCAACTCAGTTACACCACTACATTCTCCCTCATTTCAGTAGAATCGTCATTTTGTCTGTCTAATTAGACTTGTGAAAAATCAGCTGAAATCAAAACCAGCTGAAATTTATTGATCAGGGGTGCGTCCCCAAATGGAAGTGTGTTCCCTATGCAGTGCACTACTTTTGAGCCCTGTGGGCCACTATAACGGGAATAGGGAGCCATTTGTGATGCAAGCCCAGTTCTATGCATGCTATACTAGTTCTATGCATGCTATACTAGTTCTATGCATGCTACACTAGTTCTATGCATGCTACACTAGTTCTATGCATGCTACACTAGTTCTATGCATGCTACACTAGTTCTATGCATGCTATACTAGTTCTATGCATGCTATACTAGTTCTATGCATGCTATACTAGTTCTATGCATGCTACACTAGTTCTATGCATGCTACACTAGTTCTATGCATGCTACACTAGTTCTATGCATGCTACACTAGTTCTATGCATGCTATACTAGTTCTATGCATGCTACACTAGTTCTATGCATGCTACACTAGTTCTATGCATGCTATACTAGTTCTATGCATGCTATACTAGTTCTATGCATGCTATACTAGTTCTATGCATGCTATACTAGTTCTATGCATGCTACACTAGTTCTATGCATGCTACACTAGTTCTATGCATGCTACACTAGTTCTATGCATGCTATACTAGTTCTATGCATGCTACACTAGTTCTATGCATGCTATACTAGTTCTATCCATGCTATACTAGTTCTATCCATGCTACACTAGTTCTATGCATGCTACACTAGTTCTATGCATGCTACACTAGTTCTATGCATGCTACACTAGTTCTATCCATGCTATACTAGTTCTATGCATGCTATACTAGTTCTATGCATGCTATACTAGTTCTATGCATGCTATACTAGTTCTATGCATGCTATACTAGTTCTATGCATGCTATACTAGTTCTATCCATGCTATACTAGTTTTTTCCATGCTATACTAGTTCTATCCATGCTATACTAGTTCTATGCATGCTATACTAGTTCTATGCATGCTACACTAGTTCTATGCATGCTACACTAGTTCTATGCATGCTATACTAGTTCTATGCATGCTATACTAGTTCTATGCATGCTATACTAGTTCTATGCATGCTACACTAGTTTTATGCATGCTACACTAGTTCTATGCATGCTATACTAGTTCTATGCATGCTATACTAGTTTTTCCATGCTACACTAGTTCTATGCATGCTATACTAGTTCTATGCATGCTATACTAGTTCTATGCATGCTATACTAGTTATATCTATGCTATACTAGTTTTTTCCATGCTATACTAGTTTTTCCATGCTATACTAGTTTTTTCCATGCTATACTAGTTCTATCCATGCTACACTAGTTCTATGCATGCTACACTAGTTCTATGCATGCTATACTAGTTCTATGCATGCTACACTAGTTCTATGCATGCTACACTAGTTCTATGCATGCTACACTAGTTCTATGCATGCTATACTAGTTATATCTATGCTACACTAGTTATATCTATGCTACACTAGTTCTATGCATGCTATACTAGTTCTATGCATGCTATACTAGTTCTATGCATGCTATACTAGTTCTATGCATGCTATACTAGTTCTATCCATGCTATACTAGTTCTATGCATGCTACACTAGTTCTATGCATGCTACACTAGTTCTATGCATGCTACACTAGTTCTATGCATGCTATACTAGTTCTATGCATGCTATACTAGTTCTATGCATGCTATACTAGTTCTATGCATGCTATACTAGTTCTATGCATGCTATACTAGTTCTATGCATGCTATACTAGTTCTATGCATGCTATACTAGTTCTATGCATGCTATACTAGTTCTATCCATGCTATACTAGTTCTATGCATGCTATACTAGTTCTATGCATGCTACACTAGTTCTATGCATGCTATACTAGTTCTATGCATGCTATACTAGTTCTATCCATGCTATACTAGTTCTATCCATGCTATACTAGTTCTATGCATGCTATACTAGTTCTATGCATGCTATACTAGTTCTATGCATGCTATACTAGTTCTATGCATGCTATACTAGTTCTATGCATGCTATACTAGTTCTATGCATGCTATACTAGTTCTATGCATGCTATACTAGTTCTATGCATGCTATACTAGTTCTATCCATGCTCTACTAGTTCTATCCATGCTCTACTTCACCTTTCAGTCAGCTCTCACTAAAGCCTCCGTCCATATGAACGTGATGTCAATGATGAGCTCTGACAGGAATGATTGTTACAACTCCTGTTATCCACACTCAAAGAAGGTGTGTGTGTGTGTGAGAGAGAGAGTGTGTTTGTCTAAGGGTGATTAGGGGCCAGAGGAGGAAGCATCTCTCTCTGTCTGTCTGTCTGTCTCTCTCTCTCTGTCTCTCTGTCTGTCTGTCTCTCTCTCTCTGTCTCCGTCTCTCCCTCCCTCCTTCTCCATCCCTGCTCTGAGGTATATCAAAGCCTGCGTTGCCAGGAGACAACATGCATGCATCAATAGTGTGTTTTCTCTCTCTTAATTAGTAGTGTAAATATTCTCTCCCTTTTCCCTCTTTCTCTTCCTCCTTCTCTTCGTCCAGTCAGCCAATAGTATTGTAGCCCTTGAGTCTCAGCCAATAGTATTGTAGCCCTCGAGTCTCAGCCAATAGTATTGTAGCCCTCGAGTCTCAGCCAATAGTATTGTAGCCCTCGAGTCTCAGCCAATAGTATTGTAGCCCTGGAGTGTCAGCCAATAGTATTGTAGCCCTGGAGTCTCAGCCAATAGTATTGTAAGCCCTGGAGTGTCAGCCAATAGTATTGTAGCCCTGGAGTCTCAGCCAATAGTATTGTAGCCCTGAAGTCTCAGCCAATAGTATTGTATCCCTGAAGTCTCAGCCAATAGTATTGTAGCCCTGGAGCCTCAGCCAATAGTATTGTAAGCCCTGGAGTGTCAGCCAATAGTATTGTAGCCTTGAAGTCTCAGCCAATAGTATTGTAGCCCTGGAGCCTCAGCCAATAGTATTGTAGCCCTTGAGCCTCAGCCAATAGTATTGTAGCCCTGAAGTCTCAGCCAATAGTATTGTAGCCCTGGAGCCTCAGCCAATAGTATTGTAAGCCCTGGAGTGTCAGCCAATAGTATTGTAGCCATGAAGTCTCAGCCAATAGTATTGTAGCCCTGGAGCCTCAGCCAATAGTATTGCAGCCCTTGAGCCTCAGCCAATAGTATTGTAGCCCTGAAGTCTCAGCCAATAGTATTGTAGCCCTGGAGCCTCAGCCAATAGTATTGTAGCCCTGAAGTCTCAGCCAATAGTATTGTAGCCCTGAAGTCTCAGCCAATAGTATTGTAGCCCTGGAGCCTCAGCCAATAGTATTGTAGCCCTGGAGCCTCAGCCAATAGTATTATAGCCATGGAGTCTCAGCCAATAGTATAGTAGCCATGGAGTCTCAGCCAATAGTATTATAGCCATGGAGTCTCAGCCAATAGTATATTAGCCCTGGAGCCTCAGCCAATAGTATAGTATCCATGGAGCCTCAGCCAATAGTATTATAGCCATGGAGTCTCAGCCAATAGTATTGTAGCCCTGGAGCCTCAGCCAATAGTATAGTAGTCTTGGAGTGTTGAACTGTGCATCAGAGGCTCTGGTCAATAGGAGTGCCCTATATAAGGAACAGGTTATCATTTGGGACTCAAAACTGGTGAACTGTGGGTCTGTAGTGACCTTTGACCCTTTGAGGATGAGGAAACAAAGAACAGCTGTGGAGTCCTGAAGGGTCTGTGTGTCTCCGTGCGGTTGAGTCATGTGGTATTTGGTGTTGTCATGTAATCGAGGAGCAGAGTCTCATCGTTGTCGGCACTTAGTTCATAACACAAAGAGAGCTACACGTCTGGAACAAGGGGGTCTCTTCTCTTTCTGAGTGTGAGGGAGGACCAACAACTGTGTGTGTGTGTGGTGTGTGGTGTGTGTGTGTGGGGAGCTGTTTAAAGCGTGTGAGGGTGAACAAGGCCTGCTGTGGTGCTGAGCTGAGCTCATCCCATCAGAGACACTGGGTGCCCAGTCTGTGCGTGTCCCCGATTGGACCGTGCCAAGCTCTGCCAAACGGTAAGCCAGCCCTTGCAAAGATCAGATCAGTACAATCCCTGTGAGAATCAGTGCCAGTTGCTCCCCACAACAGTTTTCAATGAAGATGTTTTGTCAGGAAGTTAATTTTAAAATCACTTCCTGAATTGACTGAATTGGCCCGCCAGCCTGCTGCATCAGTCATAAAAACGAGAGAACAGATTTTTTTTTTTAAATTTTACCTTTATTTAAGTAGGCAAGTCAGACCCAATAAACCCTTCATATTACCTGTCCTCCATTCCTCTCCACTATCATCTCCCACATCCAAACCAGCCTCTATCAACGAGACACGGCAGGAAACAGACTGTAAGAGAGCCGGGCAGCCAGGCTCAGTGTTACAGCAAGACGAGTGACAGGATTGGCAGGTGAACTGAAGAGGCCTGTGTGGCACTAGAACGATTTTAAATGTCCCATCATTACTATACATTATCATTAAGGCCTAGTAAACATGGACACTCAGGCTCACTCATTTATATAATATAATATTTAGTTATTATATTATGATTAGTTATTATATATATTATATGGTTGTTACTCTAATAGCCCTAATATATTACTGCACATTGCCATGTTGCAAATGACCGACACTGAGCTGATTGTAGTTATAAGGGTTTTAGCGCCCCCTGCTGGGCATTCTAAACCCCTGCATAGGCTGGCTATTCTTTCATGATGCGGAACACTTTCAAACTGGAATCAATTAAAAATGGAGGAATAAATACCAACTTCAATAGATATTATTAGGCTGAAGACAGTGTAGGTCACCTCTCTCTCTCTCTGTCTATTATTAGGCTGAAGACAGTGTAGGCTACCTCTCTCTGTCTCTGTCTATTATTAGGCTGAAGAGAGTGTAGGCTACCTCTCTCTCTCTCTCTCTCTCTCTGTCTATTATTAGGCTGAAGAGAGTGTAGGCTACCTCTCTCTCTCTCTCTCTGTCTATTATTAGGCTGAAGACAGTGTAGGCTACCTCTCTCTCTCTCTGTCTATTATTAGGCTGAAGAGAGTGTAGGCTACCTCTCTCTCTCTCTCTCTGTCTATTATTAGGCTGAAGACAGTGTAGGCTACCTCTCTCTCTCTCTGTCTATTATTAGGCTGAAGACAGTGTAGGCTACCTCTCTCTCTCTCTCTCTCTCTATTATGAAGGCTGAAGACAGTGTAGGCTCTCTCTGTCTATTATTCTCTCTCTGTCTGTCTATTAGGCTGAAGACAGTGTAGGCTACCTCTCTCTCTCTGTCTATTATTAGGCTGAAGACAGTGTAGGCTACCTCTCTCTCTCTGTCTATTATTAGGCTGAAGACAGTGTAGGCTACCTCTCTCTCTCTGTCTATTATTAGGCTGAAGACAGTGTAGGCTCTCTCTCTCTGTCTATTATTAGGCTGAAGACAGTGTAGGCTACCTCTCTCTCTCTGTCTATTATTAGGCTGAAGACAGTGTAGGCTACCTCTCTCTCTCTGTCTATTATTAGGCTGAAGACAGTGTAGGCTACCTCTCTCTCTCTGTCTATTATTAGGCTGAAGACAGTGTAGGCTACCTCTCTCTCTCTCTGTCTATTATTAGGCTGAAGACAGTGTAGGCTACCTCTCTCTCTCTGTCTATTATTAGGCTGAAGACAGTGTCTACCTCTCTCTCTCTGTCTATTATTAGGCTGAAGAGAGTGTAGGCTACCTCTCTCTCTCTCTCTCTCTCTGTCTATTATTAGGCTGAAGACAGTGTAGGCTACCTCTCTCTCTCTCTCTGTCTATTATTAGGCTGAAGAGAGTGTAGGCTACCTCTCTCTCTCTCTCTCTCTGTCTATTATTAGGCTGAAGACAGTGTAGGCTACCTCTCTCTCTCTCTCTGTCTATTATTAGGCTGAAGACAGTGTAGGCTACCTCTCTCTCTCTGTCTATTATTAGGCTGAAGACAGTGTAGGCTACCTCTCTCTCTCTCTCTGTCTATTATTAGGCTGAAGACAGTGTAGGCTACTGAAGACAGTGTAGGTTACTCTCTCTCTCTGTCTATTATTAGGCTGAAGACAGTGTAGGCTACCTCTCTCTCTCTCTGTCTATTATTAGGCTGAAGAGAGTGTAGGCTACCTCTCTCTCTCTCTGTCTATTATTAGGCTGAAGAGAGTGTCTCTCTCTCTCTCTCTGTCTATTATTAGGCTGAAGAGAGTGTAGGCTACCTCTCTCTCTCTCTGTCTATTATTAGGCTGAAGACAGTGTAGGCTACCTCTCTCTCTCTCTCTGTCTATTATTAGGCTGAAGACAGTGTAGGCTACCTCTCTCTCTCTCTGTCTATTATTAGGCTGAAGACAGTGTAGGCTACCTCTCTCTGTCTATTATTAGGCTGAAGCCAGTGTAGGCTACCTCTCCCTCTCTCTGTGTCTATTATTAGGCTGAAGACAGTGTAGGCTACCTCTCTATCTCTCTGTCTATTATTAGGCTGAAGAGAGTGTAGGCTACCTCTCTCTCTCTGTCTATTATTAGGCTGAAGAGAGTGTAGGCTACCTCTCTCTCTCTCTCTCTCTGTCTATTATTAGGCTGAAGACAGTGTAGGCTACCTCTCCCTCTCTCTGTGTCTATTATTAGGCTGAAGACAGTGTAGGCTACTCTCTCTCTCTCTCTGTCTATTATTAGGCTGAAGACAGTGTAGGCTACCTCTCTCTCTCTCTCAGCTATCTCAGCTCAGATATCAGCCCCTCTAAGCATAGGTCTGACACAGCTACTAGATATCAGCCCCTCTAAGCATAGGTCTGACACAGCTACTAGATATCAGCCCCTCTAAGCATAGGTCTGACACAGCTACTAGATATCAGCCCCTCTAAGCATAGGTCTGACATGTCTACACAGCTACTAGATATCAACCCCTCTAAGCATAGGTCTGACATGTCTACACAGCTACTAGATATCAACCCCTCTAAGCACAGGTCTGACATGTTGACACAGCTACTAGATATCAACCCCTCTAAGCATCTGACACAGCTACTAGATATCAACCCCTCTAAGCATAGGTCTGACACAGCTACTAGATATCAGCCCCTCTAAGCATAGGTCTGACACAGCTACTAGATATCAGCCCCTCTAAGCATAGGTCTGACATGTCGACACAGCTACTAGATATCAGCCCCTCTAAGCATAGGTCTCAGCTACTAGATATCAGCCCTCTAAGCATAGGTCTGACACAGCTACTAGATATCAGCCCCTCTAAGCATAGGTCTGACACAGCTACTAGATATCAGCCCCTCTAAGCATAGGTCTGACACAGCTACTAGATATCAGCCCCTCTAAGCATAGGTCTGACACAGCTACTAGATATCAACCCCTCTAAGCATAGGTCTGACACAGCTACTAGATATCAACCCCTCTAAGCATAGGTCTGACACAGCTACTAGATATCAGCCCCTCTAAGCATAGGTCTGACACAGCTACTAGATATCAGCCCCTCTAAGCATAGGTCTGACACAGCTACTAGATATCAGCCCCTCTAAGCATAGGTCTACACAGCTACTAGATATCAGCCCCTCTAAGCATAGGTCTGACACAGCTACTAGATATCAGCCCCTCTAAGCATAGGTCTGACACAGCTACTAGATATCAACCCCTCTAAGCATAGGTCTGACACAGCTACTAGATATCAGCCCCTCTAAGCATAGGTCTGACACAGCTACTAGATATCAGCCCCTCTAAGCATAGGTCTGACACAGCTACTAGATATCAGCCCCTCTAAGCATAGGTCTGACACAGCTACTAGATATCAGCCCCTCTAAGCATAGGTCTGACACAGCTACTAGATATCAACCCCTCTAAGCATAGGTCTGACACAGCTACTAGATATCAGCCCATAGGTCTGACACCCCTCTAAGCATAGGTCTGACACAGCTACTAGATATCAGCCCCTCTAAGCATAGGTCTGACACAGCTACTAGATATCAGCCCCTCTAAGCATAGGTCTGACACAGCTACTAGATATCAGCCCCTCTAAGCATAGGTCTGACACAGCTACTAGATATCACCCCCTCTAAGCATAGGTCTGACATGTCTGACACAGCTACTAGATATCAACCCCTCTAAGCATAGGTCTGACACAGCTACTAGATATCAGCCCCTCTAAGCATAGGTCTGACACAGCTACTAGATATCAGCCCCTCTAAGCATAGGTCTGACACACTACAGCTACTAGATATCAGCCCCTCTAAGCATAGGTCTGCCCCTCTAACACAGCTACTAGATATCAGCCCCTCTAAGCATAGGTCTGACATGTCTGACACAGCTACTAGATATCAGCCCCTCTAAGCATAGGTCTGACACAGCTACTAGATATCAGCCCCTCTAAGCATAGGTCTGACACAGCTACTAGATATCAGCCCCTCTAAGCATAGGTCTGACACAGCTACTAGATATCAGCCCCTCTAAGCATAGGTCTGACACAGCTACTAGATATCAACCCCTCTAAGCATAGGTCTGACACAGCTACTAGATATCAGCCCCTCTAAGCATAGGTCTGACACAGCTACTAGATATCAACCCCTCTAAGCATAGGTCTGACACAGCTACTAGATATCAACCCCTCTAAGCATAGGTCTGACACATGTCTACACAGCTACTAGATATCAGCCCCTCTAAGCATAGGTCTGACACAGCTACTAGATATCAGCCCCTCTAAGCATAGGTCTGACACAGCTACTAGATATCAGCCCCTCTAAGCATAGGTCTGACACAGCTACTAGATATCAGCCCCTCTAAGCATAGGTCTGACACAGCTACTAGATATCAGCCCCTCTAAGCATAGGTCTGACACAGCTACTAGATATCAGCCCCTCTAAGCATAGGTCTGACATGTCTACACAGCTACTAGATATCAACCCCTCTAAGCATAGGTCTGACACAGCTACTAGATATCAGCCCCTCTAAGCATAGGTCTGACACAGCTACTAGATATCAGCCCCTCTAAGCATAGGTCTGACACAGCTACTAGATATCAGCCCCTCTAAGCATAGGTCTGACACAGCTACTAGATATCAACCCCTCTAAGCATAGGTCTGACTAAGCACAGCTACTAGATATCAGCCCCTCTAAGCATAGGTCTGACACAGCTACTAGATATCAGCCCCTCTAAGCATAGGTCTGACACAGCTACTAGATATCAGCCCCTCTAAGCATAGGTCTGACACAGCTACTAGATATCAGCCCCTCTAAGCATAGGTCTGACACAGCTACTAGATATCAGCCCCTCTAAGCATAGGTCTGACACAGCTACTAGATATCAGCCCCTCTAAGCATAGGTCTGACATGTCTACTAGATATCAGCCCCTCTAAGCATAGGTCTGACACAGCTACTAGATATCAGCCCCTCTAAGCACAGGTCTGACACAGCTACTAGATATCAGCCCCTCTAAGCATAGGTCTGACACAGCTACTAGATATCAGCCCCTCTAAGCATAGGTCTGACACAGCTACTAGATATCACCCCCTCTAAGCACAGGTCTGACATGTTGACACAGCTACTAGATATCACCCCCTCTAAGCATAGGTCTGACACAGCTACTAGATATCAGCCCCTCTAAGCATAGGTCTGACACAGCTACTAGATATCAACCCCTCTAAGCATAGGTCTGACACAGCTACTAGATATCAACCCCTCTAAGCATAGGTCTGACATGTCTACACAGCTACTAGATATCAACCCCTCTAAGCATAGGTCTGACACAGCTACTAGATATCAGCCCCTCTAAGCATAGGTCTGACACAGCTACTAGATATCAACCCCTCTAAGCATAGGTCTGACACAGCTACTAGATATCAGCCCCTCTAAGCATAGGTCTGACATGTCTACACAGCTACTAGATATCAGCCCCTCTAAGCATAGGTCTGACACAGCTACTAGATATCAACCCCTCTAAGCATAGGTCTGACACAGCTACTAGATATCAGCCCCTCTAAGCACAGGTCTGACATGTCTACACAGCTACTAGATATCAGCCCCTCTAAGCATAGGTCTGACACAGCTACTAGATATCAACCCCTCTAAGCATAGGTCTGACATGTCTACACAGCTACTAGATATCAACCCCTCTAAGCATAGGTCTGACACAGCTACTAGATATCAACCCCTCTAAGCATAGGTCTGACACAGCTACTAGATATCAGCCCCTCTAAGCACAGGTCTGACATGTCTACACAGCTACTAGATATCAACCCCTCTAAGCATAGGTCTGACACAGCTACTAGATACCAGCCCCTCTAAGCATAGGTCTGACACAGCTACTAGATACCAGCCCCTCTAAGCATAGGTCTGACACAGCTACTAGATACCAGCCCCTCTAAGCATAGGTCTGACACAGCTACTAGATATCAACCCCTCTAAGCATAGGTCTGACACAGCTACTAGATATCAGCCCCTCTAAGCATAGGTCTGACACAGCTACTAGATATCAGCCCCTCTAAGTATAGGTCTGACATGTCTACACAGCTACTAGATATCAGCCCCTCTAAGCATAGGTCTACACAGCTACTAGATATCAGCCCCTCTAAGTATAGGTCTGACATGTCTACACAGCTACTAGATATCAACCCCTCTAAGCATAGGTCTGACATGTCTACTAGATATCAGCCCCTCTAAGCACAGGTCTGACATGTCTACTAGATATCAGCCCCTCTAAGCATAGGTCTGACACAGCTACTAGATATCAGCCCCTCTAAGCATAGGTCTGACACAGCTACTAGATATCAACCCCTCTAAGCATAGGTCTGACACAGCTACTAGATATCAGCCCCTCTAAGCATAGGTCTGACATGTCTACACAGCTACTAGATATCAGCCCCTCTAAGCATAGGTCTGACACAGCTACTAGATATCAGCCCCTCTAAGCATAGGTCTGACACAGCTACTAGATATCAGCCCCTCTAAGCATAGGTCTGACACAGCTACTAGATATCAGCCCCTCTAAGCATAGGTCTGACACAGCTACTAGATATCAGCCCCTCTAAGCATAGGTCTGACACAGCTACTAGATATCAGCCCCTCTAAGCATAGGTCTGACACAGCTACTAGATATCAACCCCTCTAAGCATAGGTCTGACACAGCTACTAGATATCAGCCCCTCTAAGCATAGGTCTGACACAGCTACTAGATATCAACCCCTCTAAGCATAGGTCTGACACAGCTACTAGATATCAGCCCCTCTAAGCATAGGTCTGACACAGCTACTAGATATCAGCCCCTCTAAGCATAGGTCTGACACAGCTACTAGATATCAGCCCCTCTAAGCATAGGTCTGACACAGCTACTAGATATCAGCCCCTCTAAGCATAGGTCTGACACAGCTACTAGATATCAGCCCCTCTAAGCATAGGTCTGACACAGCTACTAGATATCAGCCCCTCTAAGCATAGGTCTGACACAGCTACTAGATATCAGCCCCTCTAAGCATAGGTCTGACACAGCTACTAGATATCAGCCCCTCTAAGCATAGGTCTGACACAGCTACTAGATATCAGCCCCTCTAAGCATAGGTCTGACACAGCTACTAGATATCAGCCCCTCTAAGCATAGGTCTGACATGTCTACACAGCTACTAGATATCAACCCCTCTAAGCACAGGTCTGACATGTTGACACAGCTACTAGATATCAGCCCCTCTAAGCATAGGTCTGACACAGCTACTAGATATCAGCCCCTCTAAGCATAGGTCTGACACAGCTACTAGATATCAGCCCCTCTAAGCATAGGTCTGACATGTCTACACAGCTACTAGATATCAGCCCCTCTAAGCATAGGTCTGACATGTCTACACAGCTACTAGATATCAACCCCTCTAAGCATAGGTCTGACACAGCTACTAGATATCAGCCCCTCTAAGCATAGGTCTGACACAGCTACTAGATATCAACCCCTAGATATCACCCCTTCAAGCATAGGTCTGACACAGCTACTAGATATCAGCCCCTCTAAGCATAGGTCTGACACAGCTACTAGATATCAGTCTAAGCATAGGTCTGACACAGCTACTAGATATCAACCCCTCTAAGCATAGGTCTGACACAGCTACTAGATATCAGCCCCTCTAAGCATAGGTCTGACACAGCTACTAGATATCAGCCCCTCTAAGCATAGGTCTGACACAGCTACTAGATATCAGCCCCTCTAAGCATAGGTCTGACACAGCTACTAGATATCAGCCCCTCTAAGCACAGGTCTGACATCAGCCCTCTAAGCATAGGTCTGACACAGCTACTAGATATCAACCCCTCTAAGCACAGGTCTGACATGTTGACACAGCTACTAGATATCAGCCCCTCTAAGCATAGGTCTGACACAGCTACTAGATATCAGCCCCTCTAAGCATAGGTCTGACACAGCTACTAGATATCAAGCCCCTCTAAGCATAGGTCTGACACAGCTACTAGATATCAACCCCTCTAAGCATAGGTCTGACACAGCTACTAGATATCAGCCCCTCTAAGCACAGGTCTGACATGTCTACACAGCTACTAGATATCAACCCCTCTAAGCATAGGTCTGACACAGCTACTAGATACCAGCCCCTCTAAGCATAGGTCTGACACAGCTACTAGATACCAGATATCCCCTCTAAGCATAGGTCTGACACAGCTACTAGATACCAGCCCCTCTAAGCATAGGTCTGACACAGCTACTAGATATCAGCCCCTCTAAGCATAGGTCTGACACAGCTACTAGATATCAGCCCCTCTAAGCATAGGTCTGACACAGCTACTAGATATCAGCCCCTCTAAGCATAGGTCTGACATGTCTACACAGCTACTAGATATCAGCCCCTCTAAGCATAGGTCTACACAGCTACTAGATATCAGCCCCTCTAAGTATAGGTCTGACATGTCTACACAGCTACTAGATATCAACCCCTCTAAGCATAGGTCTGACATGTCTACTAGATATCAGCCCCTCTAAGCACAGGTCTGACATGTCTACTAGATATCAGCCCCTCTAAGCATAGGTCTGACACAGCTACTAGATATCAGCCCCTCTAAGCATAGGTCTGACACAGCTACTAGATATCAGCCCCTCTAAGCATAGGTCTGACACAGCTACTAGATATCAACCCCTCTAAGTATAGGTCTGACACAGCTACTAGATATCAGCCCCTCTAAGCATAGGTCTGACATGTCTACACAGCTACTAGATATCAGCCCCTCTAAGCATAGGTCTGACACAGCTACTAGATATCAACCCCTCTAAGCATAGGTCTACACAGCTACTAGATATCAGCCCCTCTAAGCATAGGTCTACACAGCTACTAGATATCAGCCCCTCTAAGCATAGGTCTACACAGCTACTAGATATCAGCCCCTCTAAGCATAGGTCTGACACAGCTACTAGATATCAACCCCTCTAAGCATAGGTCTAGATATCAGACATAGGTGACAAAGCTACTAGATATCAGCCCCTCTAAGCATAGGTCTGACACAGCTACTAGATATCAGCCCCTCTAAGCATAGGTCTGACACAGCTACTAGATATCAACCCCTCTAAGCATAGGTCTGACACAGCTACTAGATATCAGCCCCTCTAAGCATAGGTCTGACACAGCTACTAGATATCAGCCCCTCTAAGCATAGGTCTGACACAGCTACTAGATATCAGCCCCTCTAAGCATAGGTCTGACACAGCTACTAGATATCAGCCCCTCTAAGCATAGGTCTGACACAGCTACTAGATATCAGCCCCTCTAAGCATAGGTCTGACACAGCTACTAGATATCAGCCCCTCTAAGCATAGGTCTGACACAGCTACTAGATATCAGCCCCTCTAAGCATAGGTCTGACACAGCTACTAGATATCAGCCCCTCTAAGCATAGGTCTGACACAGCTACTAGATATCAGCCCCTCTAAGCATAGGTCTGACACAGCTACTAGATATCAGCCCCTCTAAGCATAGGTCTGACACAGCTACTAGATATCAGCCCCTCTAAGCATAGGTCTGACACAGCTACTAGATATCAGCCCCTCTAAGCATAGGTCTGACACAGCTACTAGATATCAGCCCCTCTAAGCATAGGTCTGACACAGCTACTAGATATCAACCCCTCTAAGCATAGGTCTGACACAGCTACTAGATATCAGCCCCTCTAAGCATAGGTCTGACACAGCTACTAGATATCAACCCCTCTAAGCATAGGTCTGACACAGCTACTAGATATATCCCTTATTTTTTTTATTTTTTTTATTTTTTATTAACAACAAATCAATACACACTAGAAACCAACCCCTTTTAGCATAGGTCTGACACATGTCGACACAGCTACTAGATATCAGCCCCTCTAAATGACAACGGGTTTGATCACGCATGCGCAGGTCGCCGCTTTGCCAAGGCAACCCAAAGCCGCTGCTGTAACCGTCCAGATACCTTGTCACTTCACTGTACAACAATAACAACCTCGCTGGAAAAACAACAGACACAATTCTCCCAAACACCGGCAGAACTTTAACCAACAGAAAAATGCCACTACGTTTCAAGGTAAACAAATGTACTTTTTTTTATTTTTTAAATTGAACGAGTAATAGAAATTAAACTGTCGGCTTTGTTTTAGCGCAGTGTTTTTGAAACAACCTCGTCCAGTAATCTAGGTCACCGCCGGAGTGAGTAGAAGAGCTTTCGACTGATACAAGAAACATTGTTTCATTCGCACAAATAAAAGGTTAGTTTATTAATCATCGTGCATTGCGATTTACATCGGATAAACCATCGATAGTTAACTCGACGGGGAAACGACCAAATCCCACGTCCAAAGAGTCGGTTATTAGCTTGGTTTAGCTTAGTGTCTCCTATCACGTTACACTGGTACAGAGCGGATAAACTCATGTAAACTCGCTGCCAGCGGATAACAGCGGATATTTCCTGTTTCTATTGATAAATAGAGATGCATGTATCAATTGCATTACATTGTAAAGGGCAATAGAGGATTCGTTTAACGTGGTTTATTGCGTTAGTTTGATTCATCAGCCTAGATAAAGACAGTGGTACAGTCTGGTTTATAAACGGTGACCTATACAGCTGCACATTTGCTAGATGTGCCCGCAGCTGCAAACTCAGTTCACAGATTTCATTCAAACGAATTGCAGCGGATCGGTTTCCTATGAAACATCTGACCTACACGAATCATACATGATGCTTACAGTCCTTTTAAAAGGCTATTTGCTAAATATCTCCCACTTACACAACATACTACGTCATGTATTCAGTCCTATGCTATTTACTAATGTGTTGGATACTCACATGCACAGGGCATCAGTGAGTACAAGAAGACATTTAGACACCGAGCCGCTACCCGCTCCAGAAGCGCCTCTCCTCAGCGACGGATGCGCTTAGCTGGACTTCGATCTGACCAGATGGGTAAGATTTATTTATTGATTGATATTGACCCTTTTCCAGTACACGACACACTGACGTCACGCACAGGTGCACGCGACTCTTGGTTGCATTAAATAAAAAGCTGTCGCCATCTGCCACCCCTTCAACATAGCCTGAATGTATTTTGTTTTAAACTTCTAAACAAAATAACTTTTGGAGTTCTTATACGCTTACAGTGATGTTTTGATTCTTGCTTGAACAGTCGCTAAGATTATATTTGGATGTGAACTTTTCAAAATAACTATTTTGGATGTGGCAGGTGTTGGCTAGAATGTTAACGCTCATTGACATGCTGCAGGTTGTAGCAAAAGCGAGACAAAGAGACATTTAACTGGTTAAAGTTCAAGTATTTTTAAATAGAAGTATAATGTAGTTGAATTTGCGATGATGACACACACACATTATATTAAGCAGGACATTCATACAAGCCTTAAAATCCAGTTATAATCCAAAAGTAGTGTGAAAAGCACTCATAAGCAACATGTAAATAGAGGTGAGTTTTTGTGTGTTCTGTCACGTGTATTGCACTTCCTGCAGCAATGTTTGCAAGAACAGAAAGTGATCTATATGACCCGGTAACAGTATAATATACCAAGTTAACATATCACACATCATTCATATTCCTGTCGTGCATCTTCATCTTTTAAAACACTGAGCGCAGCTCTACTATTCTTATTTGACTATTTACAGTTTAGTCATAGTGAGTGCATACATTATCGCACTGGTCCTCCGTGGGAATAGAACCCACAACCCTGGCTTTGTAAGAACCATGCTCTACCACCTGAGTCACATGGTCAACTATCATCTGTCCTTCTGTCATCCATATTACACCAGGTATCAGTAGAGACACTATCATCTCTCTGTCATCCATATTACACCAGGTATCAATAGAGACACTATCATCTCTCTGTCATCCATATTACACCAGGTATCAATAGAGACACTATCATCTCTCCTTCTGTCATCCATATTACACCAGGTATCAGTAGAGACACTATCATCTCTCTATCATCCATATTACACCAGGTATCAGTAGAGACACTATCATCTCTCTATCATCCATATTACACCAGGTATCAGTAGAGACACTATCATCTCTCTATCATCCATATTACACCAGGTATCAGTAGAGACACTATCATCTCTCTATCATCCATATTACACCAGGTATCAGTAGAGACACTATCATCTCTCTATCATCCATATTACACCAGGTATCAGTAGAGACACTATCATCTCTCTGTCATCCATATTACACCAGGTATCAGTAGAGACATCCATATTACACCTCATCATCATCCTCCTTCTGTCATCCATCATTAGTACACCAGGTATCAGTAGAGACACTATCATCTCTCTATCATCCATATTACACCAGGTATCAGTAGAGACACTATCATCTCTCTATCATCCATATTACACCAGGTATCAGTAGAGACACTATCATCTCTCTATCATCCATATTACACCAGGTATCAGTAGAGACACTATCATCTCTCTATCATCCATATTACACCAGGTATCAGTAGAGACACTGTCATCTCTTTATCATCCATATTACACCAGGTATCAGTAGAGACACTATCATCTCTCTGTCATCCATATTACACCAGGTATCAGTAGAGACACTATCATCTCTCCTTCTATCATCCATATTACACCAGGTATCAGTAGAGACACTATCATCTCTCTGTCATCCATATTACACCAGGTATCAGTAGAGACACTATCATCTCTCCTTCTATCATCCATATTACACCAGGTATCAGTAGAGACACTATCATCTCTCTGTCATCCATATTACACCAGGTATCAGTAGAGACACTATCATCTCTCTGTCATCCATATTACACCAGGTATCAGTAGAGACACTATCATCTCTCCTTCTATCATCCATATTACACCAGGTATCAGTAGAGACACTATCATCTCTCTGTCATCTATATTACACCAGGTATCAGTAGAGACACTATCATCTCTCTATCATCCATAGTACACCAGGTATCAGTAGAGACACTATCATCTCTCTATCATCCATAGTACACCAGGTATCAGTAGAGACACTATCATCTCTCTATCATCCATATTACACCAGGTATCAGTAGAGACACTATCATCTCTCTATCATCCATATTACACCAGGTATCAGTAGAGACACTATCATCTCTCTGTCATCCATATTACACCAGGTATCAGTAGAGACACTATCATCTCTCTGTCATCCATATTACACCAGGTATCAGTAGAGACACTATCATCTCTCTATCATCCATATTACACCAGGTATCAGTAGAGACACTATCATCTCTCTATCATCCATATTACACCAGGTATCAGTAGAGACACTATCATCTCTCTATCATCCATATTACACCAGGTATCAGTAGAGAGCCTCAGTTTCTGTCCAAGAGGAAGGTGCCCTCCTCCCACTCGCCCCAGGTGTCCAGCTCCTTCCAATGGAACCCCACCACCACAGAGCCCCCACAGAGACGGGATGAGACCCCCAGACCTGGTACCTCTCCCCTGGCTCCTACCCCAGAGAGAGTCCACACCCCTCTGGCCCCTAGGGGTCCCCTTCCTCCAGGGGACCCCCAACGAGGCCCGACCACTCTTCAGGGCCAGATCCACACCCGGAGCCCCCTGGCTACTGTAGAGAGACAGGACCAAGCTTTCAATGGGGTGAGAATGGTTGTTATTTATTTCATGTATGCAAATGCATGTGCTCGATTTAACTTGCACTTTTGAGACTATTCTATTGGCTCCATTGTACCAGGAAAACTAAATTAAGCGCAGCTCATGTATTTGAAAGGACCGTTTGACCCAGGCCTTCTAAGCAGCCCTGTGGCCTGTGCAGCAGACAGTTTATTTTTGAATTTAACCAAGTCAGTTAAAAACAAATTCGTATTTACAATGACGCACAGTGAGTTATTACTAGTGACCTGTGTAGTAAAGTGAGAAATGTGATTCCAGGTGGACTATGTGTTGAGGAGGAAGGCGGGGCTGAAGTCGTCTGGACAGAGGACCGGACTACAGAACTCAGAGTACAGGAAGCAGTTCCCGTGGAAGACACCTGTAGCTGGCCACGCCTCCCCACTGCTGGCTGCAGAGCAGGTGTTGTTCCACTCATATCCTCGTCTTGTCTGAACGTATATACAACCCCAAACCTCCATAACATCCATGTTAAAGCCCTGATGTTCCACTCATATCCTCGTCTAGTCTGAACGTATATACAACCCCAAACCTCCATAACATCCATGTTAAAGCCCTGATGTTCCACTCATATCCTCGTCTTGTCTGAACGTATATACAACCCCAAACCTCCATAACATCCATGTTAAAGCCCTGATGTTCCACTCATATCCTCGTCTTGTCTGAACGTATATACAACCCCAAACCTCCATAACATCCATGTTAAAGCCCTGATGTTCCACTCATATCCTCGTCTAGTCTGAACGTATATACAACCCCAAACCTCCATAACATCCATGTTAAAGCCCTGATGTTCCACTCATATCCTCGTCTTGTCTGAACGTATATACAACCCCAAACCTCCATAACATCCATGTTAAAGCCCTGATGTTCCACTCATATCCTCGTCTTGTCTGAACGTATATACAACCCCAAACCTCCATAACATCCATGTTAAAGCCCTGATAGTCACACATTTGACATGTGTGGGCATTTCCTGGTCATAGAGGGGCCCAATGCACACGTAAGATTCACTGCTTGTTGTTACACCCCTGAACCCAGGGTTGGTCACCCATTCTGCCCCATTACTAGTTAGTCTTGTTCCAAACCCGACCGAGGGCGACACAGTGACTAGGACCTGGTTTTAATGAGGGTCTGTTGAAAACCCGACCGTAGACAACACAGTGACTAGGACCTGGTTTTAATGAGGGTCTGTTGAAAACCCGACCGAGGGCAACACAGTGACTAGGACCTGGTTTTAATGAGGGAGTCTGTTGAAAACCCGACCGTAGACAACCCCAAACCTCCAGTGACTAGAACCTGGTTTTAATGAGGAGTCTGTTGAAAACCCCATGTTAAACCCGAGGGCAACACAGTGACTAGAACCTGGTTTTAATGAGGGAGTCTGTTGATGTTCCACTCATATCCTCGTCTAAACCGACCGAGGGCAACACAGTGACTAGGACCTGGTTTTAATGAGGGAGTCTGTTGAAAACCCAAACCTAGGGCAACACAGTGACTAGAACCTGGTTTTAATGAGGGAGTCTGTTGAAAACCCAAACCGAGGGCAACACAGTGACTAGGACCTGGTTTTAATGAGGGAGTCTGTTGAAAACCCGACCGTAAAGACAACACAGTGACTAGGACCTGGTTTTAATGAGGGAGTCTGTTGAAAACCTGACCGAGGGCAACACAGTGACTAGGACCTGGTTTTAATGAGGGTCTGTTGAAAACCCGACCGTAGACAACACAGTGACTAGGACCTGGTTTTAATGAGGGAGTCTGTTGAAAACCCGACCGAGGGCAACACAGTGACTAGGACCTGGTTTTAATGAGGGTCTGTTGAAAACCCGACCGTAGACAACACAGTGACTAGAACCTGGTTTTAATGAGGGTCTGTTGAAAACCCGACCGAGGGCAACACAGTGACTAGGACCTGGTTTTAATGAGGGAGTCTGTTGAAAACCCGACCGTAGACAACACAGTGACTAGGACCTGGTTTTAATGAGGGAGTCTGTTGAAAACCCGACCGAGGGCAACACAGTGACTAGGACCTGGTTTTAATGAGGGTCTGTTGAAAACCCGACCGTAGCCAACACAGTGACTAGGACCTGGTTTTAATGAGGGAGTCTGTTGAAAACCCGACCGTAGACAACACAGTGACTAGAACCTGGTTTTAATGAGGGAGTCTGTTGAAAACCCGACCGAGGGCAACACAGTGACTAGGACCTGGTTTTAATGAGGGAGTCTGTTGAAAACCCGACCGTAGACAACACAGTGACTAGGACCTGGTTTTAATGAGGGTCTGTTGAAAACCTGACCGAGGGCGACACAGTGACTAGAACCTGGTTTTAATGAGGGTCTGTTGAAAACCCGACCGTAGACAACACAGTGACTAGGACCTGGTTTTAATGAGGGTCTGTTGAAAACCTGACCGAGGGCGACACAGTGACTAGGACCTGGTTTTAATGAGGGTCTGTTGAAAACCCGACCGTAGACAACACAGTGACTAGGACCTGGTTTTAATGAGGGAGTCTGTTGAAAACCCGACCGAGGGCAACACAGTGACTAGGACCTGGTTTTAATGAGGGAGTCTGTTGAAAACCCGACCGTAGACAACACAGTGACTAGGACCTGGTTTTAATGAGGGAGTCTGTTGAAAACCCGACCGTAGACAACACAGTGACTAGGACCTGGTTTTAATGAGGGAGTCTGTTGAAAACCCGACCGAGGGCAACACAGTGACTAGGACCTGGTTTTAATGAGGGAGTCTGTTGAAAACCCGACCGTAGACAACACAGTGACTAGGACCTGGTTTTAATGAGGGAGTCTGTTGAAAACCCGACCGAGGGCAACACAGTGACTAGGACCTGGTTTTAATGAGGGAGTCTGTTGAAAACCCGACCGAGGGCAACACAGTGACTAGGACCTGGTTTTAATGAGGGAGTCTGTTGAAAACCCGACCGTAGACAACACAGTGACTAGGACCTGGTTTTAATGAGGGAGTCTGTTGAAAACCCGACCGAGGGCAACACAGTGACTAGGACCTGGTTTTAATGAGGGAGTCTGTTGAAAACCCGACCGAGGGCAACACAGTGACTAGGACCTGGTTTTAATGAGGGTCTGTTGAAAACCCGACCGAGGGCAACACAGTGACTAGGACCTGGTTTTAATGAGGGAGTCTGTTGAAAACCCGACCGAGGGCAACACAGTGACTAGGACCTGGTTTTAATGAGGGAGTCTGTTGAAAACCCGACCGAGGGCAACACAGTGACTAGAACCTGGTTTTAATGAGGGTCTGTTGGCCTAGAGGAACTACATCACTACCTACGGCGTTCTGGGGACTCGCCTAACAAATCACGCGACAGACATGCCAGAACGCTGTGATTCAAAACCAAACGTTGCAGTGGTTTTAGTTGAGGTAGTTGATGTAAACTAGCTCCTGGGGCGGCAGGCAGCCTAGTGGTTAGAGCGTTGGGCCAGTAACCTGACAAGGTTAAAATAGTGGGTTAACAAGGCAGTTAACCCACTGTTCCCCGGGTGCCAAAGATGTGGATGTTGATTAAGGCAGCCTCCCCCCGCACCTCTCTGATTCAGAGGGGTGCGGTTAAATGAGGAAGACACATTTCAGTTGAAGACATTCAGTTGTACAACCTGAGTAGGTATCTACTTGCGAATATATAACCTCTGTGATCTCCATCTTGCTAGCTACTATTTAGTATTTTATTCAAGAGGATAAAGTCGTGATGTAGGAAGTGACGTAGTTCCTCGATACCAAAAGAGTCCGTCATTGAAACCAGACCTCAGTCAGTGTGTTGCCTAGGGTCTGGTTTTCAAAACGAAATGACTAGTTTGAGAGGTCGGCTATCTACCCAAGCTGTGGAGCAGAGATGCTGTTTTGTCAAACAGCCTGTAGATGGTAGCAGAGTATTTGAGTATGAATCAACTATGACAGTTACGGTATATTTCCTTGCATGGTCTTCTCCAGATGCTGTACACCAGCCACCGTTCCATCCCTCCTTTCAAGTCTAACCCGGTGGTGGTGTTGGAGAGCGAGTACAGCAGGAACTTTAAAGCCTTTCCACCTCCCAGAGGACCACGGCTACGCAGCGACGTAGACCAGCTGCCTCTGTTCCAGAGAGAGAACGTTTCACCCGAGAAGGCATCCAAGGTACTTCTGAGTTCCAGTCAGTCCACACGCCACACTACAACTCAATGTTTGATCTGGTAATCGATTTATTCAACCTCTTTATGGAACAGACTTTACGAACGTGTCGTAGCTGGCCAGAGACCAGCACTCAAACATGATCTGATTCTGGGTGCCAAGATTAGGCCACAATATAATACTCCCAGCGTTGGCAATATAATACTCCCAGCGTTGGCAATATAATACTCCCAGCGTTGGCAATATAATACTCCCAGCGTTGCCAATATAATACTCCCAGCGTTGGCAATATAATACTCCCAGCGTTGGCAATATAATACTCCCAGCGTTGCCAATATAATACTCCCAGCGTTGCCAATATAATACTCCCAGCGTTGCCAATATAATACTCCCAGCGTTGCCAATATAATACTCCCAGCGTTGGCAATATAATACTCCCAGCGTTGCCAATATAATACTCCCAGCGTTGGCAATATAATACTCCCAGCGTTGCCAATATAATACTCCCAGCGTTGCCAATATAATACTCCCAGCGTTGCCAATATAATACTCCCAGCGTTGCCAATATAATACTCCCAGCGTTGCCAATATAATACTCCCAGCGTTGGCAATATAATACTCCCAGCGTTGGCAATATAATACTCCCAGCGTTGGCAATATAATACTCCCAGCGTTGGCAATATAATACTCCCAGCGTTGCCAATATAATACTCCCAGCGTTGCCAATATAATACTCCCAGCGTTGCCAATATAATACTCCCAGCGTTGCCAATATAATACTCCCAGCGTTGGCAATATAATACTCCCAGCGTTGCCAATATAATACTCCCAGCGTTGCCAATATAATACTCCCAGCGTTGCCAATATAATACTCCCAGCGTTGCCAATATAATACTCCCAGCGTTGCCAATATAATACTCCCACAATATAAATATAATACTCCCAGCGTTGCCAATATAATACTCCCAGCGTTGCCAATATAATACTCCCAGCGTTGCCAATATAATACTCCCAGCGTTGCCAATATAATACTCCCAGCGTTGCCAATATAATACTCCCAGCGTTGCCAATATAATACTCCCAGCGTTGCCAATATAATACTCCCAGCGTTGCCAATATAATACTCCCAGCGTTGCCAATATAATACTCCCAGCGTTGGCAATATCTTCAACGGTACCTTTTGTATTTCAATAAGGAAGCAGAGAGCCCTACTTACTTAGAACATGTATTTGTCAGTGATTTCTGGGAAGATCAGGATAAATTAGGACACAGACTAGCAAGGTTTTTCTCTGTTTATTGACATTTCAAAAACCCCTTGGAGGAATACAATATACACCTAGAACGTCCAATATGAAAGAGGAATACAATGAACACCTAGAACGTCCAATATGAAAGAGGAATACAATGAACACCTAGAACGTCCAATATGAAAGAGGAATACAATGAACACCTAGAACGTCCAATATGAAAGGGAATACAATGAACACCTAGAACGTCCAATATGAAAGAGGAATACAATGAACACCTAGAACGTCCAATATGAAAGAGGAATACAATACACACCTAGAACGTCCAATATGAAAGAGGAATACAATACACACCTAGAACGTCCAATATGAAAGGGGAATACAATACACACCTAGAACGTCCAATATGAAAGGGGAATACAATACACACCTAGAACGTCCAATATGAAAGAGGAATACAATACACACCTAGAACGTCCAATATGAAAGAGGAATACAATGACCACCTAGAACGTCCAATATGAAAGAGGAATACAATGAACACCTAGAACGTCCAATATGAAAGAGGAATACAATACACACCTAGAACGTCCAATATGAAAGGGGAATACAATACACACCTAGAACGTCCAATATGAAAGAGGAATACAATACACACCTAGAACGTCCAATATGAAAGAGGAATACAATACACACCTAGAACGTCCAATATGAAAGAGGAATACAATGACCACCTAGAACGTCCAATATGAAAGAGGAATACAATGACCACCTAGAACGTCCAATATGAAAGAGGAATACAATGAACACCTAGAACGTCCAATATGAAAGAGGAATACAATGAACACCTAGAACGTCCAATATGAAAGAGGAATACAATGAACACCTAGAACGTCCAATATGAAAGAGGAATACAATACACACCTAGAACGTCCAATATGAAAGAGGAATACAATGACCACCTAGAACGTCCAATATGAAAGAGGAATACAATGACCACCTAGAACGTCCAATATGAAAGAGGAATACAATGAACACCTAGAACGTCCAATATGAAAGAGGAATACAATGAACACCTAGAACGTCCAATATGAAAGTAAATAAACCAGTTATTAAGATAATGTTCTCCACATGCTGCGCTGGAAACACCCACTGGGAGTGTACAGGAAGTTTGGTGGTATTTCCGTACTGGTTCCACTGGTTTTATACCCAGGTTCCTCTGACTGACTGGTTGGCTGTATCCCAAGTGGCACCCTATTCCCTACATAGTGCACTACTTTTGACCAGAGCCCTTATATAGGGAATAGGGTGCCATTTGGGATGCCAACCAGTCAGTCAGAGGAACCTGGGTATAAAACCAGTGGAACCGGTACGGAAATACCACCAAACCCCCTGTACACTCCAGACGCGGCTTTTACGAACGGCTCTGTTCTGTTCTGTTGTGATGATGACATCAGAGCAAGTGGAAGAAGAAGAAGAGGGAAGAGAGAGAGTCCAGCGTCATAGAGGAGAACATTCCAGTTGCACAGCCTCGGGAGCAGCAGGCGGACCAGGAAGTGAAGTCACACAGCCCCCAGAAGGCACATCTTCCCCACAGGTGAGATCAGCGGTCAGTTGTGATTACAGGGTATGTTGGTTGGAGGGTGAAGTTACCTCGACACACTGATCCTGGGTTCATTTAGCTTCCCACTAACCGTTAAGGGTAGGATTAGGGGGAGGGGAAGCTGATCCTAGACCTGTCCCTTTGGGAAACTTCACCTGGAGTCAGGGGTCAGGGGTGGGGAAGGGGAAGTAGGAGGGGAAAGAGAGAGGCAACCTGTCAGTAATAGGAACTCTCTCATGTATTGTATATATTGTCTCTTTCCATCTTCACTTCCTGCTATGTGTCATGCAGTATTTTGGTAATAATTACCGGTAACACTGCACTCTCTCTCTCTCTCTCTCTCTCGCTCTCTCGCTCTCTGCTCTCTGCTCTCTGCTCTCTTTGCTCTCTCTGCTCTCTCTGCTCTCTCTGCTCTCTCTCTCTCTGCACTCTCTCTCTCTCTGCACTCTCTCTCTCTCTGCACTCTCTCTCTCTCTCTGCACTCTTCTCTCTCTCTGCACTCTCTCTCTCTTGCGCTCTCTCTCTCTTGCACTCTCTCTCTCTCTTGCACTCTCTCTCTCTTGCACTCTCTCTCTCTTGCACTCTCTCTCTCTTGCGCTCTCTCTCTCTTGCACTCTCTCTCTCTTGCACTCTCTCGCTCTCTTGCACTCTCTCGCTCTCTTGCACTCTCTCTCTCTCTCTCTCTCGCACTCTCGCTCTCTCTCGCACTCTCGCTCTCTTGCACTCTCTCTCTGCACTCTCTCTCTCTGCACTCTCTCTCTCTGCACTCTCTCTCTCTGCACTCTCTCTCTGCACTCTCTGCACTCTCTCTCTCACACTCTCTCTCTCTCTCTCTCTCTCTGCTCTCTCTCTCTCTCTCTCTCTCTCTCTCTCTCTCTCTCTCTCTCTCTCTCTCACTCTCTCTCTCTCTGCACTCTCTCTCTCTCTCTCTCTCTCTCTCTGTCTCTCTCTCTCTCTCTCTCTCTCTCTCTCTCTCTCTCTCTCTCTCTCTCTCTCTCTCTCTGCTCTCTCTCTCTGCACTCTCTCTCTCTCTCTCTCTCTCTCTCTCTCTCTCTCTCTCTCTCTCTCTCTCTCTCTCTCTCTCTCTCTCTCTCTCTCTCTCTCTGTCTCTATCCCTCTGCACTCTGCTCTCTCTCTCTCTCTCTCTCTCTCTCTCTCTCTCTCTCTCTCTCTCTCTCTCTCTCTCTCTCTCTCTCTCTCACACGGAACTTCTCCAATGGACAGCAGCAGAGTTTGGTCATTCACATGTGGCTTATTCAACCAATACATTTTAGTTTATAAATCATAATGCCAAGTGCAATGCTAGATGATCACTGAATATACATTATCTGACTTGGCCTGTCTCTGTGTATTTCTGTCCTTCTCTCCAGAAAGGTGAAATCAGAGTATAATGCCAACTTCCGCTCTCCACTGAACTACATATATAAGGACGGCGCCTGGGTCAAGGCTTCCACACTAGGAGAGGAGGTCAGTGTAGTTATTACCATGTTTACCACAGTAGGAGAGGAGGTCAGTGTAGTTATTACCCTGTCTACCACAGTAGGAGAGGAGGTCAGTGTGTTATTACAGTGTCTACCACAGTAGAGGAGGTCAGTGTAGTTATTACCCTGTCTACCACAGTAGAGGAGGTCAGTGTAGTTATTACCCTGTCTACCACAGTAGGAGAGGAGGTCAGTGTAGTTATTACCATGTTTACCACAGTAGGAGAGGAGGTCAGTGTAGTTATTACCATGTTTACCACAGTAGGAGAGGAGGTCAGTGTAGTTATTACCATGTTTACCACAGTAGGAGAGGAGGTCAGTGTAGTTATTACCATGTTTACCACAGTAGGAGAGGAGGTCAGTGTAGTTATTACCATGTTTACCACAGTAGGAGAGGAGGTCAGTGTAGTTATTACCATGTTTACCACAGTAGGAGAGGAGGTCAGTGTAGTTATTACCATGTCTACCACAGTAGGAGAGGAGGTCAGTGTAGTTATTACCATGTTTACCACAGTAGGAGAGGAGGTCAGTGTAGTTATTACAGTGTCTACCACAGTAGGAGAGGAGGTCAGTGTAGTTATTACCCTGTCTACCACAGTAGAGGAGGTCAGTGTAGTTATTACCCTGTCTACCACAGTAGAGGAGGTCAGTGTAGTTATTACCCTGTCTACCACAGTAGGAGAGGAGGTCAGTGTAGTTATTACCATGTTTACCACAGTAGGAGAGGAGGTCAGTGTAGTTATTACCATGTTTACCACAGTAGAGGAGGTCAGTGTAGTTATTACAGTGTCTACCACAGTAGGAGAGGAGGTCAGTGTAGTTATTACCCTGTCTACCACAGTAGGAGAGGAGGTCAGTGTGTTATTACAGTGTCTACCACAGTAGAGGAGGTCAGTGTAGTTATTACCCTGTCTACCACAGTAGAGGAGGTCAGTGTAGTTATTACCCTGTCTACCACAGTAGGAGAGGAGGTCAGTGTAGTTATTACCCTGTCTACCACACTAGGAGAGGAGGTCAGTGTAGTTATTACCCTGTCTACCACAGTAGGAGAGGAGGTCAGTGTAGTTATTACCCTGTCTACCACAGTAGAGGAGGTCAGTGTAGTTATTACCCTGTCTACCACAGTAGGAGAGGAGGTCAGTGTAGTTATTACCCTGTCTACCACAGTAGAGGAGGTCAGTGTAGTTATTACCCTGTCTACCACAGTAGAGGAGGTCAGTGTAGTTATTACCCTGTCTACCACACTAGGAGAGGAGGTCAGTGTAGTTATTACCCTGTCTACCACAGTAGAGGAGGAGGTCAGTGTAGTTATTACAGTGTCTACCACAGTAGGAGAGGAGGTCAGTGTAGTTATTACCCTGTCTACCACAGTAGAGGAGGTCAGTGTAGTTATTACCCTGTCTACCACAGTAGAGGAGGTCAGTGTAGTTATTACCCTGTCTACCACAGTAGAGGAGGTCAGTGTAGTTATTACAGTGTCTACCACAGTAGGAGAGGAGGTCAGTGTAGTTATTACCCTGTCTACCACAGTAGAGGAGGTCATTGTAGTTATTGTATAAAGTAATGCCCTACAGGCTCTAAGTAAATGTAATTGATATGGAGTCTATTTAATACATTCTCTCTTCCCATCCTCCATTGCAGGGGCGTGACAGTCAGCATAGTCACGTTTGGTATCACGAGGTAACACGGTCCTAGTCTCCCTGCTGTTCTACTGTACCTTCCTTCTCTTTTGGCTGTTGGCAGTGACCCCCCTTCCCTCCTCCTCACGTTTACATCAAACCGGGTGATGATACATGAGTGAACAGAACACCTGTGTATCCGCCTTAGAAACAATACAATGGGCAAAAAGAGTTTCCATTGTTGAGTTTCAGAAAGGCCTCATACCTGAGATCTAGGCCTGAGATTGTTGAGTTTCAGAGAGGCCTCATACCTGAGATCTAGGCCTGAGATTGTTGAGTTTCAGAGAGGCCTCATATCTGAGATCTAGGCCTGAGATTGTTGAGTTTCAGAAAGGCCTCATACCTGAGATCTAGGCCTGAGATTGTTGAGTTTCAGAAAGGCCTCATACCTGAGATCTAGGCCTGAGATTGTTGAGTTTCAGAAAGACCTCATACCTGAGATCTAGGCCTGAGATTGTTGAGTTTAAGAAAGGCCTCATACCTGAGATCTAGGCCTGAGATTGTTGAGTTTCAGAGAGGCCTCATATCTGAGATCTAGGCCTGAGATTGTTGAGTTTCAGAGAGGCCTCATACCTGAGATCTAGGCCTGAGATTGTTGAGTTTCAGAAAGGCCTCATACCTGAGATCTAGGCCTGAGATTGTTGAGTTTCAGAAAGGCCTCATACCTGAGATCTAGGCCTGAGATTGTTGAGTTTCAGAAAGGCCTCATACCTGAGATCTAGGCCTGAGATTGTTGAGTTTCAGAGAGGCCTCATACCTGAGATCTAGGCCTGAGATTGTTGAGTTTCAGAAAGGCCTCATACCTGAGATCTAGGCCTGAGATTGTTGAGTTTCAGAGAGGCCTCATACCTGAGATCTATGCCTGAGATTGTTGAGTTTCAGAAAGGCCTCATACCTGAGATCTATGCCTGAGATTGTTGAGTTTCAGAAAGGCCTCATACCTGAGATCTAGGCCTGAGAGATTGAGTTTCAGAAAGGTCTCATATCTGAGATCTAGGCCTGAGATTGAGTTTCAGAAAGGCCTCATATCTGAGATCTAGGCCTGAGATTGAGTTTCAGAAAGGCCTCATACCTGAGATCTAGGCCTGAGATTGAGTTTCAGAAAGGCCTCATACCTGAGATCTAGGCCTGAGATTGTTGAGTTTCAGAAAGGCCTCATACCTGAGATCTAGGCCTGAGATTGAGTTTCAGAAAGGCCTCATACCTGAGATCTAGGCCTGAGATTGAGTTTCAGAAAGGCCTCATACCTGAGATCTAGGCCTGAGATTGAGTTTCAGAAAGGCCTCATATCTGAGATCTAGGCCTGAGATTGAGTTTCAGAAAGGCCTCATATCTGAGATCTAGGCCTGAGATTGTTGTTTCAGAAAGGCCCCATACCTGAGATCTAGGCCTGAGATTGTTGATTTTCAGAAAGGCCCCATACCTGAGATCTAGGCCTGAGATTGAGTTTCAGAAAGGCCTCATACCTGAGATCTAGGCCTGAGATTGAGTTTCAGAAAGGCCTCATACCTGAGATCTAGGCCTGAGATTGACTTTCAGAAAGGCCTCATATCTGAGATCTTGGCCTGAGATTGAGTTTCAGAAAGGCCTCATACCTGAGATCTAGGCCTGAGATTGAGTTTCAGAAAGGCCTCATATCTGAGATCTAGGCCTGAGATTGTTGATCTGATAGGTTGCTGTAAAAATGAATTGTGAGTGTGCGTGTGCGTGCTTGTATGAGAACACTGTGTGTGTGTGTGTGTGTGTGTGTGTGTGTGTGTGTGTGTGTGTGTGTGTGTGTGTGTGTGTGTGTGTGTGTGTGTGTGTGTGTGTGTGTGTGTGTGTGTGTGTGTGTGTGTGTGTGTGTGTGTGTCAGGCATTGTCAGCATAAATACAATGAGTCAGCAGGAGGTTGGTTAGACAGCGTTCTTCTTTCCGTTCAACCTGAATATGCTGAGTGGTTAACCGTACCTTTGCCTTGTACGATACGTAGAAACCTGGCCCATAAACTTAATGGAAATGTACTAAATATAGTCTAGACGTGGAAGAACTTTCTTAGTAATTCGATTGCCGTTTTGTCTTCTAATTAAAGTAGTTTAATACGCACCAATATAATGAAGGAATTCTTAGGACCATTAGACTGATTTGATGGTTCTCTCCAGGATCGGGCTCAACGTCATTTCAACTGGGCTCTCGTTTAATTTGAGGAAATCAATGAGGACGGAAAGAGATGTTTTTATTTTTCAGCCGAATTAGGATTTTTCTGTTGAATTTCTGTTGTAGCCTTCCACTAATTTGATTCTGTTGAAAAGTAGTTCACATCAACCCTTCTCCTAAGTCCTGCTAGCTATCAATATACCAGTCTACCAGTCTACCAGTCTACCAGTCTACCAGTTTACCAGTCTACCAGTCTACCAGTCTACCAGTCTATCAGTCTATCAGTCTACCAGTCTACCAGTCTACCAGTCTACCAGTCTATCAGTCTACCAGTCTACCAGTCTACCAGTTTACCAGTCTATCAGTCTACCAGTCTACCAGTTTACCAGTCTATCAGTCTATCAATATACCAGTCTACCAGTCTACCAGTCTACCAGTCTACCAGTCTACCAGTCTATCAGTCTATCAGTCTATCAGTCTACCAGTTTACCAGTCTACCAGTCTATCAATATACCAGTCTATCAATATACCAGTCTATCAGTCTATCAATATACCAGTCTATCAGTCTATCAATATACCAGTCTATCAGTCTATCAATATACCAGTCTATCAGGCTATCAATATACCAGTCTATCAGTCTATCAATATACCAGTCTATCAGTCTATCAATATACCAGTCTATCAGTCTACCAGTCTATCAGTCTACCAGTCTATCAGTCTACCAGTCTATCAGTCTATCAATATACCAGTCTACCAGTCTACCCGTCTATCAGTCTATCAATATACCAGTCTACCAGTCTACCAGTCTATCAGTCTACCAGTCTACCAGTCTCCCAGTCTATCAGTATATATAGTGCACTACTAGAGGCCTATGGGTCCTGGTCAAAAGTAGTGCACTATATAAGGACAGAGGGAGGAAGACTGTATCCATATGCCAGTCTAGGTCCAGATGCCAGTCTAGGTCCAGATGCCAGCCTAGGTTCAGATGCCAGTCTAGGTCCAGATGCCACCCTAGGTCCAGATGCCAGTCAAGGTCCAGATGCCACCCTAGGTCCAGATGCCACCCTAGGTCCAGATGCCAGCCTAGGTCCAGATGCCACCCTAGGTCCAGATGCCAGCCTAGGTCCAGCTGCCACCCTAGAGAGTGTTGAGATCTCTCTACCACACACCTGTGATCAGTATCAGAGGAGAGTGTTGAGATCTCTCTACCACACACCTGTGATCAGTATCAGAGGAGAGTGTTGAGATCTCTCTACCACACACCTGTGATCAGTATCAGAGGAGAGTGTTGATCTCTCTACCACACACCTGTGATCAGTATCAGAGGAGAGTGTTGATCTCTCTACCACACACCTGTGATCAGTATCAGAGGAGAGTGTTGATCTCTCTACCACACACCTGTGATCAGTATCAGAGGAGAGTGTTGATCTCTCTACCACACACCTGTGATCAGTACCAGAGGAGAGTGTTGAGATCTCTCTACCACACACCTGTGATCAGTATCAGAGGAGAGTGTTGAGATCTCTCTACCACACACCTGTGATCAGTACCAGAGGAGAGTGTTGAGATCTCTCTACCACACACCTGTGATCAGTACCAGAGGAGTGTTGAGATCTCTCTACCACACACCTGTGATCAGTATCAGAGGAGAGTGTTCATCTCTCTACCACACACCTGTGATCAGTATCAGAGGAGAGTGTTGAGATCTCTCTACCACACACCTGTGATCAGTATCAGAGGAGAGTGTTGAGATCTCTCTACCACACACCTGTGATCAGTACCAGAGGAGAGTGTTCAGATCTCTCTACCACACACCTGTGATCAGTACCAGAGGAGAGTGTTGAGATCTCTCTACCACACACCTGTGATCAGTACCAGAGGAGAGTGTTCAGATCTCTCTACCACACACCTGTGATCAGTACCAGAGGAGAGTGTTCAGATCTCTCTACCACACACCTGTGATCAGTACCAGAGGAGAGTGTTGAGATCTCTCTACCACACACCTGTGATCAGTATCAGAGGAGAGTGTTGAGATCTCTCTACCACACACCTGTGATCAGTATCAGAGGAGAGTGTTGAGATCTCTCTACCACACACCTGTGATCAGTATCAGAGGAGAGTGTTGAGATCTCTCTACCACACACCTGTGATCAGTACCAGAGGAGTGTTGAGATCTCTCTACCACACACCTGTGATCAGTACCAGAGGAGAGTGTTGAGATCTCTCTACCACACACCTGTGATCAGTACCAGAGGAGAGTGTTGAGATCTCTCTACCACACACCTGTGATCAGTACCAGAGGAGAGTGTTGAGATCTCTCTACCACACACCTGTGATCAGTACCAGAGGAGAGTGTTGATCTCTCTACCACACACCTGTGATCAGTACAGGAGAGTGTTGAGATCTCTCTACCACACACCTGTGATCAGTACCAGAGGAGAGTGTTGACTCACAGAGCTCTGATTTGTGTGATCATTATCAGAGGAAAGTTGACTTTGCAGCTAAAAGAACGACAACTGAACATGAGTCTGCTGCCTTTGCTTCTGATGCCTCAGATACTGCAAGTCCCCCCTTACCACGGGCTGTTAATGTGCTGCCTCAGATACTGCAAGGACGTCCCCCCCCCCCCTTACCACGGGCTGTTAATGTGCTGCCTCCGATACTGCAAGTCCCCCCTTACCACGGGCTGTTAATGTGCTGCCACAGATACTGCAAGGACCCCCCCCCTTACCACGGGCTGTTAATGTGCTGCCTCAGATACTGCAAGCCCCCCTCCTTACCACGGGCTGTTAATGTGCTGCCTCAGATACTGCAAGGCCCCCTCCTTACCACGGGCTGTTAATGTGCTGCCTCAGATACTGCAAGCCCCCTCCTTACCACGGGCTGTTAATGTGCTGCCTCAGATACTGCAATGCCCCCCCTTACCACGGGCTGTTAATGTGCTGCCTCAGATACTGCAAGGACCCCCCCCACCTTACCACGGGCTGTTAATGTGCTGCCTCAGATACTGCAAGCCCCCCTCCTTACTACGGGCTGTTAATGTGCTGCCTCAGATACTGCAAGGCCCCCTCCTTACCACGGGCTGTTAATGTGCTGCCTCAGATACTGCAAGGCCCCCCTCCTTACCACGGGCTGTTAATGTGCTGCCTCAGATACTGCAAGGCCCCCCTCCTTACCACGGGCTGTTAATGTGCTGCCTCAGATACTGCAATGCCCCCCTACCACGGGCTGTTAATGTGCTGCCTCAGATACTGCAAGGACCCCCCACCTTACCACGGGCTGTTAATGTGCTGCCTCAGATACTGCAAGCCCCCTCCTTACCACGGGCTGTTAATGTGCTGCCTCAGATACTGCAAGGCCCCCTCTCCTTACCACGGGCTGTTAATGTGCTGCCTCAGATACTGCAATCAGATACTGCAATGCCCCCCTCCCTCCTTCGTAAGGTCCTTCTGTGGCTCAGTTGGTAGAGCATGGCGCTTGTAACGCCAGGGTAGTGGGTTCGATTCCCGGGACCACCCATACGTAGAATGTATGCACACATGACTGTAAGTCGCTTTGGATAAAAGCGTCAGCTAAATGGCATATATTATTATTATTATTATTATATTATTATATTATATTATTACCACGGGCTGTTAATGTGCTGCCTCAGATACTGCAAGGCCCCCCCCTCCTTACCACGTGCTGTTAATGTGCTGCCTCAGATACTGCAAGGACCCCCCCCTTACCACGTGCTGTTAATGTGCTGCCTCAGATACTGCAAGCCCCCCCCCCTTACCACGGGCTGTTAATGTGCTGCCTCAGATACTGCAATGCTATCAACCAACCAACCAACCAACCAATCCTCCATCCTCCCAGGTGCGAGAGCTTCGTAAGAAGGCGGAGGCCTACAGACAGAGGGCGTGGGGGACCCATTTCTCCCGCCTCCACCTCAACCAGATCCTGTCGGACCAGAACCAGCTGTGGGAGGCCTCCACCCCTTCCTCCTCTAACCGCAGCTCTGGGACAGGTTCTGGGGACGGGGAGGAAGACAGGAGTCCTACCCCCCAGGCTCTGGAGCTCGCTAGGTGAGGGAGACCGACCACAGAGCTGGCTATAGCATGACATTGGCATGTCTTTAGTGTGGGCTGGATGTGTAGTACGTCTGGCTCAGGATTTCCCAAAGATGGGGTGCAACTTTCTGCCTTAAAATCGGGCTTCTGTAAGTATAGAATGAAATTGAAATCAAGTGTAGCCAAATGATTAGACTTAGAAGCAGAGCCACATATTTCTGGGTAGAAGCCACAGAGCTGGATGGGGGGGTTGACCCAGCTATATGGACTGGGGGAAACTGATGCTGAGAGTCCTTTACTGGGGTCTTAATACATCTGACCTATTAAGGTCATGTTCTCTGTGTGTGTCCCTCCTCTCCCTGTGTGTCTGTAGGGTTGACAGTAGCTCCAGCTCCGTAGCCGGACCCCCTCCCCTCACCCCCGTGTCCAGTAGAAGGAGCTCCACCCGGGGGGCTGGGGACACAGCAGACCCCCCTGGTCACCCTAACTCTGGAGCCCCTAACCTACCTGTTCAGAGGAGACTAGCCTGGGAGGAGGAGACAGGGGCTGGGGGTGGAACTGGGGAGGAGAGAGAGGAAGAAGAGGACAAGGAGAGAAAGGATGAGAGAAAGGAGAGAAAGGATGAGTATGTGGTTGTTTCATTCCCTCTCCATTTCCTGTTGATTTCTGCTTTCACTGATTGGCTTTGAGTTCTCTGTTACCTCCACTCTGTTTATATCCATATTGGAGACAGTCAGTTCTGTTACCTCCACTCTGTTTATATCCATATAGGAGACAGTCAGTTCTGTTACCTCCACTCTGTTTATATCCATATTGGAGACGGTCAGTTCTGTTACCTCCACTCTGTTTATATCCATATAGGAGACAGTCAGTTCTGTTACCTCCACTCTGTTTATATCCATATAGGAGACAGTCAGTTCTGTTACCTCCACTCTGTTTATATCCATATAGGAGACAGTCAGTTCTGTTACCTCCACTCTGTTTATATCCATATAGGAGACAGTCAGTTCTGTTACCTCCACTCTGTTTATATCCATATAGGAGACAGTCAGTTCTGTTACCTCCACTCTGTTTATATCCATATAGGAGACAGTCAGTTCTGTTACCTCCACTCTGTTTATATCCATATAGGAGACAGTCAGTTCTGTTACCTCCACTCTGTTTATATCCATATAGGAGACAGTCAGTTCTGTTACCTCCACTCTGTTTATATCCATATAGGAGACAGTCAGTTCTGTTACCTCCACTCTGTTTATATCCATATAGGAGACAGTCAGTTCTGTTACCTCCACTCTGTTTATATCCATATAGGAGACAGTCAGTTCTGTTACCTCCACTCTGTTTATATCCATATAGGAGACAGTCAGTTCTGTTACCTCCACTCTGTTTATATCCATATAGGAGACAGTCAGTTCTGTTACCTCCACTCTGTTTATATCCATATAGGAGACAGTCAGTTCTGTTACCTCCACTCTGTTTATATCCATATAGGAGACAGTCAGTTCTGTTACCTCCACTCTGTTTATATCCATATAGGAGACAGTCAGTTCTGTTACCTCCACTCTGTTTATATTTATATCCATATCCATATAGGAGACAGTCAGTTCTGTTACCTCCACTCTGTTTATATCCATATAGGAGACAGTCAGTTCTGAGACAGTCAGTTCTGTTACCCACTCTGTTTATATCCATATAGGAGACAGTCAGTTCTGTTACCTCCACTCTGTTTATATCCATATAGGAGACAGTCAGTTCTGTTACCTCCACTCTGTTTATATCCATATAGGAGACAGTCAGTTCTGTTACCTCCACTCTGTTTATATCCATATAGGAGACAGTCAGTTCTGTTACCTCCACTCTGTTTATATCCATATAGGAGACAGTCAGTTCTGTTACCTCCACTCTGTTTATATCCATATAGGAGACAGTCAGTTCTGTTACCTCCACTCTGTTTATATCCATATAGGAGACAGTCAGTTCTGTTACCTCCACTCTGTTTATATCCATATAGGAGACAGTCAGTTCTGTTACCTCCACTCTGTTTATATCCATATAGGAGACAGTCAGTTCTGTTACCTCCACTCTGTTTATATCCATATAGGAGACAGTCAGTTCTGTTACCTCCACTCTGTTTATATCCATATAGGAGACAGTCAGTTCTGTTACCTCCACTCTGTTTATATCCATATAGGAGACAGTCAGTTCTGTTACCTCCACTCTGTTTATATCCATATAGGAGACAGTCAGTTCTGTTACCTCCACTCTGTTTATATCCATATAGGAGACAGTCAGTTCTGTTACCTCCACTCTGTTTATATCCATATAGGAGACAGTCAGTTCTGTTACCTCCACTCTGTTTATATCCATATAGGAGACAGTCAGTTCTGTTACCTCCACTCTGTTTATATCCATATTGGAGACAGTCAGTTCTGTTACCTCCACTCTGTTTATATCCATATAGGAGACAGTCAGTTCTGTTACCTCCACTCTGTTTATATCCATATAGGAGACAGTCAGTTCTGTTACCTCCACTCTGTTTATATCCATATAGGAGACAGTCAGTTCTGTTACCTCCACTCTGTTTATATCCATATAGGAGACGGTCAGTTCTGTTACCTCCACTCTGTTTATATCCATATAGGAGACAGTCAGTTCTGTTACCTCCACTCTGTTTATATCCATATTGGAGACAGTCAGTTCTGTTACCTCCACTCTGTTTATATCCATATAGGAGACAGTCAGTTCTGTCAGTTCTGTTACCTCCACTCTGTTTATATCCATATAGGAGACAGTCAGTTCTGTTACCTCCACTCTGTTTTATATCCAGTTCTGTTACCTCCACTCTGTTTATATCCAGACAGTCAGTTCTGTTACCTCCACTCTGTTTATATCCATATAGGAGACAGTCAGTTCTGTTACCTCCACTCTGTTTATATCCATATAGGAGACGGTCAGTTCTGTTACCTCCACTCTGTTTATATCCATATAGGAGACGGTCAGTTCTGTTACCTCCACTCTGTTTATATCCATATAGGAGACAGTCAGTTCTGTTACCTCCACTCTGTTTATATCCATATAGGAGACAGTCAGTTCTGTTACCTCCACTCTGTTTATATCCATATAGGAGACGGTCAGTTCTGTTACCTCCACTCTGTTTATATCCATATAGGAGACAGTCAGTTCTGTTACCTCCACTCTGTTTATATCCATATAGGAGACAGTCAGTTCTGTTACCTCCACTCTGTTTATATCCATATAGGAGACAGTCAGTTCTGTTACCTCCACTCTGTTTATATCCATATAGGAGACAGTCAGTTCTGTTACCTCCACTCTGTTTATATCCATATAGGAGACAGTCAGTTCTGTTACCTCCACTCTGTTTATATCCATATAGGAGACAGTCAGTTCTGTTACCTCCACTCTGTTTATATCCATATAGGAGACAGTCAGTTCTGTTTATATCCATATAGGAGACAGTCAGTTCTGTTTATATCCATATAGGAGACAGTCAGTTCTGTTACCTCCACTCTGTTTATATCCATATAGGAGACAGTCAGTTCTGTTACCTCCACTCTGTTTATATCCATATAGGAGACAGTCAGTTCTGTTACCTCCACTCTGTTTATATCCATATAGGAGACAGTCAGTTCTGTTACCTCCACTCTGTTTATATCCATATAGGAGACAGTCAGTTCTGTTACCTCCACTCTGTTTATATCCATATTGGAGACGGTCAGTTCTGTTACCTCCACTCTGTTTATATCCATATAGGAGACAGTCAGTTCTGTTACCTCCACTCTGTTTATATCCATAGAGGAGACCTCCACTCTGTTTATATCCAGTTCTGTTACCTCCACTCTGTTTATATCCATATAGGAGACAGTCAGTTCTGTTACCTCCACTCTGTTTATATCCATATAGGAGACAGTCAGTTCTGTTACCTCCACTCTGTTTATATCCATATAGGAGACAGTCAGTTCTGTTACCTCCACTCTGTTTATATCCATATAGGAGACAGTCAGTTCTGTTACCTCCACTCTGTTTATATCCATATAGGAGACAGTCAGTTCTGTTACCTCCACTCTGTTTATATCCATATAGGAGACAGTCAGTTCTGTTACCTCCACTCTGTTTATATCCATATAGGAGACAGTCAGTTCTGTTACCTCCACTCTGTTTATATCCATATAGGAGACAGTCAGTTCTGTTACCTCCACTCTGTTTATATCCATATAGGAGACAGTCAGTTCTGTTACCTCCACTCTGTTTATATCCATATAGGAGACAGTCAGTTCTGTTACCTCCACTCTGTTTATATCCATATAGGAGACAGTCAGTTCTGTTACCTCCACTCCTGTTTATATCCATATAGGAGACAGTCAGTTCTGTTACCTCCACTCTGTTTATATCCATATAGGAGACAGTCAGTTCTGTTACCTCCACTCTGTTTATATCCATATAGGAGACAGTCAGTTCTGTTACCTCCACTCTGTTTATATCCATATAGGAGACAGTCAGTTCTGTTACCTCCACTCTGTTTATATCCATATAGGAGACAGTCAGTTCTGTTACCTCCACTCTGTTTATATCCATATAGGAGACAGTCAGTTCTGTTACCTCCACTCTGTTTATATCCATATAGGAGACAGTCAGTTCTGTTACCTCCACTCTGTTTATATCCATATAGGAGACAGTCAGTTCTGTTACCTCCACTCTGTTTATATCCATATAGGAGACAGTCAGTTCTGTTACCTCCACTCTGTTTATATCCATATAGGAGACGGTCAGTTCTGTTACCTCCACTCTGTTTATATCCATATAGGAGACAGTCAGTTCTGTTACCTCCACTCTGTTTATATCCATATAGGAGACAGTCAGTTCTGTTACCTCCACTCTGTAGGAGACAGTCAGTTCTGTTACCTCCACTCTGTTTATATCCATATAGGAGACAGTCAGTTCTGTTACCTCCACTCTGTTTATATCCATATAGGAGACAGTCAGTTCTGTTACCTCCACTCTGTTTATATCCATATAGGAGACAGTCAGTTCTGTTACCTCCACTCTGTTTATATCCATATAGGAGACAGTCAGTTCTGTTACCTCCACTCTGTTTATATCCATATAGGAGACAGTCAGTTCTGTTACCTCCACTCTGTTTATATCCATATAGGAGACAGTCAGTTCTGTTACCTCCACTCTGTTTATATCCATATAGGAGACGGTCAGTTCTGTTACCTCCACTCTGTTTATATCCATATAGAGAGACAGTCAGTTCATATAGGAGACAGTCAGTTCTGTTACCTCCACTCTGTTTATATCCATATTAGGAGACAGTCAGTTCTGTTACCTCCACTCTGTTTATATCCATATAGGAGACAGTCAGTTCTGTTACCTCCACTCTGTTTATATCCATATAGGAGACAGTCAGTTCTGTTACCTCCACTCTGTTTATATCCATATAGGAGACAGTCAGTTCTGTTACCTCCACTCTGTTTATATCCATATAGGAGACAGTCAGTTCTGTTACCTCCACTCTGTTTATATCCATATAGGAGACAGTCAGTTCTGTTACCTCCACTCTGTTTATATCCATATAGGAGACAGTTCTGTTACCTCAGTTTATATCTGGAGACAGTCAGTTCCACTCTGTTTATATCCATATAGGAGACAGTCAGTTCTGTTACCTCCACTCTGTTTATATCCATATAGGAGACAGTCAGTTCTGTTCTGTATATCCTCCACTCTGTTTATATCCATATAGGAGACAGTCAGTTCTGTTACCTCCACTCTGTTTATATCCATATAGGAGACAGTCAGTTCTGTTACCTCCACTCTGTTTATATCCATATAGGAGACAGTCAGTTCTGTTACCTCCACTCTGTTTATATCCATATAGGAGAGGAGACCTCCACTCTGTTTATATCCAGTTCTGTTACCTCCACTCTGTTTATATCCACTCTGTTTATATAGGAGACAGTCAGTTCTGTTACCTCCACTCTGTTTATATCCATATAGGAGACAGTCAGTTCTGTTACCTCCACTCTGTTTATATCCATATAGGAGACAGTCAGTTCTGTTACCTCCACTCTGTTTATATCCATATAGGAGACAGTCAGTTCTGTTACCTCCACTCTGTTTATATCCATATAGGAGACAGTCAGTTCTGTTACCTCCACTCTGTTTATATCCATATAGGAGACAGTCAGTTCTGTTACCTCCACTCTGTTTATATCCATATAGGAGACAGTCAGTTCTGTTACCTCCACTCTGTTTATATCCATATAGGAGACAGTCAGTTCTGTTACCTCCACTCTGTTTATATCCATATAGGAGACAGTCAGTTCTGTTACCTCCACTCTGTTTATATCCATATAGGAGACAGTCAGTTCTGTTACCTCCACTCTGTTTATATCCATATAGGAGACAGTCAGTTCTGTTACCTCCACTCTGTTTATATCCATATAGGAGACAGTCAGTTCTGTTACCTCCACTCTGTTTATATCCATATAGGAGACAGTCAGTTCTGTTACCTCCACTCTGTTTATATCCATATAGGAGACAGTCAGTCCACTCTGTTCAGTCAGTTACCTCCACTCTGTTTATATCCATATAGGAGACAGTCAGTTCTGTTACCTCCACTCTGTTTATATCCATATAGGAGACAGTCAGTTCTGTTACCTCCTGTTTATATCCTCTGTTTATATCCTGTTTATATATAGGAGACAGTCAGTTCTGTTACCTCCACTCTGTTTATATCCATATAGGAGACAGTCAGTTCTGTTACCTCCACTCTGTTTATATCCATATAGGAGACAGTCAGTTCTGTTACCTCCACTCTGTTTATATCCATATAGGAGACAGTCAGTTCTGTTACCTCCACTCTGTTTATATCCATATAGGAGACAGTCAGTTCTGTTACCTCCACTCTGTTTATATCCATATAGGAGACAGTCAGTTCTGTTACCTCCACTCTGTTTATATCCATATAGGAGACAGTCAGTTCTGTTACCTCCACTCTGTTTATATCCATATAGGAGACAGTCAGTTCTGTTTATACCTCCACTCTGTTTATATCCATATAGGAGACAGTCAGTTCTGTTACCTCCACTCTGTTTATATCCATATAGGAGACAGTCAGTTCTGTTACCTCCACTCTGTTTATATCCATATAGGAGACAGTCAGTTCTGTTACCTCCACTCTGTTTATATCCATATAGGAGACAGTCAGTTCTGTTACCTCCACTCTGTTTATATCCATATAGGAGACAGTCAGTTCTGTTACCTCCACTCTGTTTATATCCATATAGGAGACAGTCAGTTCTGTTACCTCCACTCTGTTTATATCCATATAGGAGACAGTCAGTTCTGTTACCTCCACTCTGTTTATATCCATATAGGAGACAGTCAGTTCTGTTACCTCCACTCTGTTTATATCCATATAGGAGACAGTCAGTTCTGTTACCTCCACTCTGTTTATATCCATATAGGAGACAGTCAGTTCTGTTACCTCCACTCTGTTTATATCCATATAGGAGACAGTCAGTTCTGTTACCTCCACTCTGTTTATATCCATATAGGAGACAGTCAGTTCTGTTACCTCCACTCTGTTTATATCCATATAGGAGACAGTCAGTTCTGTTACCTCCACTCTGTTTATATCCATATAGGAGACAGTCAGTTCTGTTACCTCCACTCTGTTTATATCCATATAGGAGACAGTCAGTTCTTTATACCTCCACTCTGTTTATATCCATATAGGAGACAGTCAGTTCTGTTACCTCCACTCTGTTTATATCCATATAGGAGACAGTCAGTTCTGTTACCTCCACTCTGTTTATATCCATATAGGAGACAGTCAGTTCTGTTACCTCCACTCTGTTTATATCCATATAGGAGACAGTCAGTTCTGTTACCTCCACTCTGTTTATATCCATATAGGAGACGGTCAGTTCTGTTACCTCCACTCTGTTTATATCCATATAGGAGACAGTCAGTTCTGTTACCTCCACTCTGTTTATATCCATATAGGAGACAGTCAGTTCTGTTACCTCCACTCTGTTTATATCCATATAGGAGACAGTCAGTTCTGTTACCTCCACTCTGTTTATATCCATATAGGAGACAGTCAGTTCTGTTACCTCCACTCTGTTTATATCCATATAGGAGACAGTCAGTTCTGTTACCTCCACTCTGTTTATATCCATATAGGAGACAGTCAGTTCTGTTACCTCCACTCTGTTTATATCCATATAGGAGACAGTCAGTTCTGTTTATATCCATATTGGAAACGGTCAGTTCTGTTACCTCCACTCTGTTTATATCCATATAGGAGACAGTCAGTTCTGTTACCTCCACTCTGTTTATATCCATATAGGAGACAGTCAGTTCTGTTACCTCCACTCTGTTTATATCCATATAGGAGACGGTCAGTTCTGTTACCTCCACTCTGTTTATATCCATATAGGAGACAGTCAGTTCTGTTACCTCCACTCTGTTTATATCCATATAGGAGACAGTCAGTTCTGTTCTTACCTCCACTCTGTTTATATCCATATAGGAGACAGTCAGTTCTGTTACCTCCACTCTGTTTATATCCATATAGGAGACAGTCAGTTCTGTTACCTCCACTCTGTTTATATCCATATAGGAGACAGTCAGTTCTGTTACCTCCACTCTGTTTATATCCATATAGGAGACAGTCAGTTCTGTTACCTCCACTCTGTTTATATCCATATAGGAGACAGTCAGTTCTGTTACCTCCACTCTGTTTATATCCATATAGGAGACAGTCAGTTCTGTTACCTCCACTCTGTTTATATCCATATAGGAGACAGTCAGTTCTGTTACCTCCACTCTGTTTATATCCATATAGGAGACAGTCAGTTCTGTTACCTCCACTCTGTTTATATCCATATAGGAGACAGTCAGTTCTGTTACCTCCACTCTGTTTATATCCATATAGGAGACAGTCAGTTCTGTTACCTCCACTCTGTTTATATCCATATAGGAGACAGTCAGTTCTGTTACCTCCACTCTGTTTATATCCATATAGGAGACAGTCAGTTCTGTTACCTCCACTCTGTTTATATCCTAGGAGACAGTTTATATCCATATAGGAGACAGTCAGTTCTGTTTATATCCATAGGAGACAGTCAGTTCTGTTACCTCCACTCTGAGACAGTCAGTTCTGTTACCTCCACTCTGTTTATATCCATATAGGAGACAGTCAGTTCTGTTACCTCCACTCTGTTTATATCCATATAGGAGACGGTCAGTTCTGTTACCTCCACTCTGTTTATATCCATATAGGAGACAGTCAGTTCTGTTACCTCCACTCTGTTTATATCCATATAGGAGACAGTCAGTTCTGTTTATATCCATATAGGAGACAGTCAGTTCTGTTTATATCCATATAGGAGACAGTCAGTTCTGTTTATATCCATATAGGAGACAGTCAGTTCTGTTACCTCCACTCTGTTTATATCCATATAGGAGACAGTCAGTTCTGTTTATATCCATATAGGAGACAGTCAGTTCTGTTTATATCCATATAGGAGACAGTCAGTTCTGTTACCTCCACTCTGTTTATATCCATATAGGAGACAGTCAGTTCTGTTACCTCCACTCTGTTTATATCCATATAGGAGACAGTCAGTTCTGTTACCTCCACTCTGTTTATATCCATATAGGAGACAGTCAGTTCTGTTACCTCCACTCTGTTTATATCCATATAGGAGACAGTCAGTTCTGTTACCTCCACTCTGTTTATATCCATATAGGAGACAGTCAGTTCTGTTACCTCCACTCTGTTTATATCCATATAGGAGACAGTCAGTTCTGTTACCTCCACTCTGTTTATATCCATATAGGAGACAGTCAGTTCTGTTACCTCCACTCTGTTTATATCCATATAGGAGACAGTCAGTTCTGTTACCTCCACTCTGTTTATATCCATATCAGTTCTGACTCTGTTTATATCCATATAGGAGACAGTCAGTTCTGTTACCTCCACTCTGTTTATATCCATATAGGAGACAGTCAGTTCTGTTACCTCCACTCTGTTTATATCCATATAGGAGACAGTCAGTTCTGTTACCTCCACTCTGTTTATATCCATATAGGAGACAGTCAGTTCTGTTACCTCCACTCTGTTTATATCCATATAGGAGACAGTCAGTTCTGTTACCTCCACTCTGTTTATATCCATATAGGAGACAGTCAGTTCTGTTACCTCCACTCTGTTTATATCCATATAGGAGACAGTCAGTTCTGTTACCTCCACTCTGTTTATATCCATATAGGAGACAGTCAGTTCTGTTACCTCCACTCTGTTTATATCCATATAGGAGACAGTCAGTTCTGTTACCTCCACTCTGTTTATATCCATATAGGAGACAGTCAGTTCTGTTACCTCCTGTTTATATCCATATAGGAGACTGTTTTACCTATCTGTTTATATATAGGAGACAGTCAGTTCTGTTACCTCCACTCTGTTTATATCCATATAGGAGACAGTTCTGTCAGTTCTGTTACCTCCACTCTGTTTATATCCATATAGACAGTCAGACACTCTGTCAGTTCTGTTACCTCCACTCTGTTTATATCCATATAGGAGACAGTCAGTTCTGTTACCTCCACTCTGTTTATATCCATATAGGAGACAGTCAGTTCTGTTACCTCCACTCTGTTTATTTATATCTGTTTCTGTTTATATCCATAGGAGACAGTCAGTTACCTTCTGTTTATATCCATATAGGAGACAGTCCTGTTACCTCCACTCTGTTTATATCCATATAGGAGACAGTCAGTTCTGTTACCTCCACTCTGTTTATATCCATATAGGAGACAGTCAGTTCTGTTACCTCCACTCTGTTTATATCCATATAGGAGACAGTCAGTTCTGTTACCTCCACTCTGTTTATATCCATATAGGAGACAGTCAGTTCTGTTACCTCCACTCTGTTTATATCCATATAGGAGACAGTCAGTTCTGTTACCTCCACTCTGTTTATATCCATATAGGAGACAGTCAGTTCTGTTACCTCCACTCTGTTTATATCCATATAGGAGACAGTCAGTTCTGTTACCTCCACTCTGTTTATATCCTCCACTCTGTTTATATCCATATAGGAGACAGTCAGTTCTGTTACCTCCACTCTGTTTATATCCCTCAGTTCACCTCTCTGTTTATATCCATATAGGAGACAGTCAGTTCTGTTACCTCCACTCTGTTTATATCCATATAGGAGACAGTCAGTTCTGTTACCTCCACTCTGTTTATATCCATATAGGAGACAGTCAGTTCTGTTACCTCCACTCTGTTTATATCCATATAGGAGACAGTCAGTTCTGTTACCTCCACTCTGTTTATATCCATATAGGAGACAGTCAGTTCTGTTACCTCCACTCTGTTTATATCCATATAGGAGACAGTCAGTTCTGTTACCTCCACTCTGTTTATATCCATATAGGAGACAGTCAGTTCTGTTACCTCCACTCTGTTTATATCCATATAGGAGACAGTCAGTTCTGTTACCTCCACTCTGTTTATATCCATATAGGAGACAGTCAGTTCTGTTACCTCCACTCTGTTTATATCCATATAGGAGACAGTCAGTTCTGTTACCTCCACTCTGTTTATATCCATATAGGAGACAGTCAGTTCTGTTACCTCCACTCTGTTTATATCCATATAGGAGACAGTTCTGTTACCTCCACTCTGTTTATATCCATATAGGAGACAGTCAGTTCTGTTACCTCCACTCTGTTTATATCCATATTGGAGACAGTCAGTTCTGTTACCTCCACTCTGTTTATATCCATATAGGAGACAGTCAGTTCTGTTACCTCCACTCTGTTTATATCCATATAGGAGACAGTCAGTTCTGTTACCTCCACTCTGTTTATATCCATATAGGAGACAGTCAGTTCTGTTACCTCCACTCTGTTTATATCCATATAGGAGACAGTCAGTTCTGTTTATATCCATATAGGAGACAGTCAGTTCTGTTACCTCCACTCTGTTTATATCCATATAGGAGACAGTCAGTTCTGTTACCTCCACTCTGTTTATATCCATATAGGAGACAGTCAGTTCTGTTACCTCCACTCTGTTTATATCCATATAGGAGACAGTCAGTTCTGTTACCTCCACTCTGTTTATATCCATATAGGAGACAGTCAGTTCTGTTACCTCCACTCTGTTTATATCCATATAGGAGACAGTCAGTTCTGTTACCTCCACTCTGTTTATATCCATATAGGAGACAGTCAGTTCTGTTACCTCCACTCTGTTTATATCCATATAGGAGACAGTCAGTTCTGTTACCTCCACTCTGTTTATATCCATATAGGAGACAGTCAGTTCTGTTACCTCCACTCTGTTTATATCCATATAGGAGACAGTCAGTTCTGTTACCTCCACTCTGTTTATATCCATATAGGAGACAGTCAGTTCTGTTACCTCCACTCTGTTTATATCCATATAGGAGACAGTCAGTTCTGTTACCTCCACTCTGTTTATATCCATATAGGAGACAGTCAGTTCTGTTACCTCCACTCTGTTTATATCCATATAGGAGACAGTCAGTTCTGTTACCTCCACTCTGTTTATATCCATATTGGAGACAGTCAGTTCTGTTACCTCCACTCTGTTTATATCCATATAGGAGACAGTCAGTTCTGTTACCTCCACTCTGTTTATATCCATATAGGAGACGGTCAGTTCTGTTACCTCCACTCTGTTTATATCCATATAGGAGACAGTCAGTTCTGTTACCTCCACTCTGTTTATATCCATATTGGAGACAGTCAGTTCTGTTACCTCCACTCTGTTTATATCCATATAGGAGACAGTCAGTTCTGTTACCTCCACTCTGTTTATATCCATATAGGAGACAGTCAGTTCTGTTACCTCCACTCTGTTTATATCCATATAGGAGACAGTCAGTTCTGTTACCTCCACTCTGTTTATATCCATATAGGAGACAGTCAGTTCTGTTACCTCCACTCTGTTTATATCCATATAGGAGACAGTCAGTTCTGTTACCTCCACTCTGTTTATATCCATATAGGAGACAGTCAGTTCTGTTACCTCCACTCTGTTTATATCCATATAGGAGACAGTCAGTTCTGTTACCTCCACTCTGTTTATATCCATATAGGAGACAGTCAGTTCTGTTACCTCCACTCTGTTTATATCCATATAGGAGACAGTCAGTTCTGTTACCTCCACTCTGTTTATATCCATATAGGAGACAGTCAGTTCTGTTACCTCCACTCTGTTTATATCCATATAGGAGACAGTCAGTTCTGTTACCTCCACTCTGTTTATATCCATATAGGAGACAGTCAGTTCTGTTACCTCCACTCTGTTTATATCCATATAGGAGACAGTCAGTTCTGTTACCTCCACTCTGTTTATATCCATATAGGAGACAGTCAGTTCTGTTACCTCCACTCTGTTTATATCCATATAGGAGACAGTCAGTTCTGTTACCTCCACTCTGTTTATATCCATATAGGAGACAGTCAGTTCTGTTACCTCCACTCTGTTTATATCCATATAGGAGACAGTCAGTTCTGTTACCTCCACTCTGTTTATATCCATATAGGAGACAGTCAGTTCTGTTACCTCCACTCTGTTTATATCCATATTGGAGACAGTCAGTTCTGTTACCTCCACTCTGTTTATATCCATATAGGAGACAGTCAGTTCTGTTACCTCCACTCTGTTTATATCCATATAGGAGACAGTCAGTTCTGTTACCTCCACTCTGTTTATATCCATATAGGAGACAGTCAGTTCTGTTACCTCCACTCTGTTTATATCCATATAGGAGACAGTCAGTTCTGTTACCTCCACTCTGTTTATATCCATATAGGAGACAGTCAGTTCTGTTACCTCCACTCTGTTTATATCCATATAGGAGACAGTCAGTTCTGTTACCTCCACTCTGTTTATATCCATATAGGAGACAGTCAGTTCTGTTACCTCCACTCTGTTTATATCCATATTGGAGACAGTTTATATCCATATCAGTTCTGTTACTTATTTCCAAGAGCTACTATTTTTATATCCATAGTGAGACTCTGTCCTGCCTGTTACCTGCCTGTCTGCCTGTCTGTTTATATCCTATATCCAGTCAGTCTGCCTGTCCAGCCAGTTCTGTTACCTCCACTCTGTTTATATCCATATTGGAGATCAGTCTGTCTGTCAGTCTGTCTGTTTTCTGTCTCCACTCTGTCTTATATCCTAGGAGACAGTCAGTTCTGTTGTCTGTCTCCACTCTGTTTATATCCATATAGGAGACAGTCAGTTCTGTTACCTCCACTCTGTTTATATCCATATCTGAGACAGTCAGTTCTGTTACCTCCACTCTGTTTATATCCATATGGAGACAGTCAGTCTTCTGTTACCTCCACTCTGTTTATATCCATGGAGACTGTCTGTTCTGTTACCTGTCTGTCTGTTTCTATCTGTCTGTATGAGACTGTCTGTTCTGTTACCTCCACTCTGTTTATATCCATATCTGAGACAGTCTGTGTCTGTCTGTCTGTCTGTCTGTTGTATGTCTGTCTGTCTGTCTGTCTGTCTGTCTGTCTGTCTACCTCTGTCTGTCTCTGTTTATATCCATGTAGGAGACAGTCAGTCTGTCTGTCTGTCCTGTCCACTGTCTGTTTATATCTGTCTGTTTATGTCTGTCTGTCTGACAGTCAGTTCTGTTGTCTGTCTGTCACTCTGTTTCTATCTGTCTGTCTGAGACTGTCAGTTCTGTTACCTGTCCTGTCTGTTTATATCCATGTCTGTCTGTCTGTCAGTTCTGTTACCTGTCTGTCTGTCTGTCTGTCTGTATATCCTGTCTGGAGTCTGTCAGTTCTGTCTGTCTCCTGTCTGTCTGTCTGTCTGTCTGTCTGTCTGTCTGTCTGTGTCTGTCTGTCTCCTGTCTGTCTGTATGTCTGTCTGTCTGTCTGTCTGTCTGTCTGTCTGTCTGTCTGTCTGTCTGTCTGTCTGTCTGTCTGTCTGTCTGTCTGTCTGTCTGTCTGTCTGTCTGTCTGTCTGTCTGTATGTCCTGTCTGTCTGTCTGTCTGTCTGTCTGTTGTCTGTCTGTCTGTCTGTCTGTCTGTCTGTCTGTCTGTCTGTCTGTCTGTCTGTCTGTTGTCTGTCTGTCTGTCTGTCTGTCTGTTCTGTTGTCTGTCTGTCTGTTGTCTGTCCTGTCTGTCTGTCTGTCTGTTCTGTCTGTCTGTCTGTCTGTCTGTCTGTCTGTCTGTCTGTCTGTCAGTCTGTCTGTCTGTCTGTCTGTCTGTCTGTCTGTCTGTCTGTCTGTCTGTCTGTCTGTTCTGTCTGTCTGTCTGTTGTATGTCTGTCTGTCTGTCTGTCTGTCTGTTCTGTCTGTCTGTCTGTCTGTCTGTCTGTCTGTCTGTCTGTCTGTCTGTCTGTCTGTCTTCCTGTCTGTCTGTCTGTTTATATCCATGTCTGTCTGTCTGTCTGTCTGTCTGTCTGTCTGTCTGTCTGTCTGTCTGTCTGTCTGTCTGTCTGTCTGTCTGTCTGTCTGTCTGTCTGTCTGTCTGTCTGTCTGTCTGTCTGTCTGTCTGTCTGTCTGTTCTGTTGTCTGTCTGTCTGTCTGTCTGTCTGTCTGTCTGTCTGTCTGTCTGTCTGTCTGTCTGTCTGTCTGTCTGTCTGTCTGTCTGTCTGTCTGTCTGTCTGTCTGGCTGTTTGTCTGTCTGTCTGTCTGTCTGTCTGTCTGTCTGTCTGTTGTTGTCTGTATGTCTGTCTGTCTGTCTGTCTGTCTGTCTGTCTGTCTGTCTGTCTGTCTGCCTGTCTGCCTGTCTGCCTGTCTGTCTGCCTGTCTGCCTGTCTGTCTGCCTGCCTGTCTGCCTGCCTGCCTGCCTGCCTGCCTGCCTGTCTGTCTGCCTGTCTGCCTGTCTGCCTGTCTTCCAGACTGAGGGTGCTGGACCATCGTTCGTCGTCTGTAGCAGACTCCCACAGGTCCAGAGAGGGTGGCAGGATGCCCACACCCACGCTGCAAAGGATCGCTACTGTTCAGAGAACTCATCACGACCTGACGACTCCAGCCACTGGTAACCTAGCAGATACAGTGCCTTGCGAAAGTATTCGGCCCCCTTGAACTTTGCCACATTTCAGGCTTCAAACATAAAGATATAAAACTGTATTTTTTTGTGAAGAATCAACAACAAGTGGGACACGATCATGAATTGGAACGACATTTATTGGATATTTCAAACATTTTAACAAATCAAAAACTGAAAAATTGGGCGTGCAAAATGATTCAGCCCCTTTACTTTTAGTGCAGCAAACTCTCTCCAGAAGTTCAGTGAGGATCTCTGAATGATCCAATGTTGACCTAAATGACTATTGATGATAAATACAATCCACCTGTGTGTAATCAAGTCTCTGTATAAATGCACCTGCACTGTGATAGTCTCAGAGGTCCGTTAAAAGCGCAGAGAGCATCATGAAGAACAAGGAACACACCAGGCAGGTCCGAGATACTGTTGTGAAGAAGTTTAAAGCCGGATTTGGATACAAAAAGATTTCCTGAGCTTTAAACATCCCAAGGAGCACTGTGCAAGCGATAATATTGAAATGGAAGGAGTATGAGACCACTGCAAATCTACCAAGACCTGGCCGTCCCTCTAAACTTTCAGCTCATACAAGGAGAAGACTGATCAGAGATGCAGCCAAGAGGCCCATGATCACTCTGGATGAACTGCAGAGATCTACAGCTGAGGTGGGACACTGTCCATAGGACAACAATCAGTCGTATATTGCACAAATCTGGCCTTTATGGAAGAGTAGCAAGAAGAAAGCCATTTCTTAAAGATATCCATAAAAAGTGTCGTTTAAAGTTTGCCACAAGCCACCTGGGAGACACACCAAACATGTGGAAGAAGGTGCTCTGGTCAGATGAAACCAAAATTGAACTTTTTGTCAACAATGCAAAACGTTATGTTTGGCGTAAAAGCAACACAGCTCATCACCCTGAACACAACATCCCCACTGTCAAACATGGTGGTGGCAGGGAAGATGGTTCAAATTGATGGGAAGATGGATGGAGCCAAATACAGGACCATTCTGGAAGAGAACCTGATGGAGTGTGCAAAAGACCTGAGACTGGGACGGAGATTTGTCTTCCAACAAGACAATGATCCAAAACATAAAGCAAAATCTACAATGAAATGGTTCAAAAATAAACATATCCAGGTGTTAGAATGGCCAAGTCAAAGTCCAGACCTGAATCCAATCGAGAATCTGTGGAAAGAACTGAAAACTGCTGTTCACAAATGCTCTCCATCCAACCTCACTGAGCTCGAGTTGTTTTGCAAGGAGGAATGGGAAAAAATGTCAGTCTCTCGATGTGCAAAACTGATAGAGACATACCCCAAGCGACTTACAGCTGTAATCGCAGCAAAAGGTGGCGCTACAAAGTATTAACTTAAGGGGGCTGAATAATTTTGCACGCCCAATTTTTCAGTTTTTGATTTGTTAAAAAAGTTTGAAATATCCAATAAATGTCGTTCCACTTCATGATTGAGTCCCACTTGTTGTTGATTCTTCACAGTTTTATATCTTTATGTTTGAAGCCTGAAATGTGGCTAAAGGTCGCAAAGTTCAAGGGGGCCGAATACTTTCGCAAGGCACTGTATATATTGTTGACATATTGTTTGTATTTTTGTGACAAACTTTTTATTCAAATTTTTGTTTTGGAGAGAGAGGTTACTGGTACCAAAACAATCAAATAAATGATCCAGGGACAGTGTGTGGTCCAGCCCAGTCTGGGTTTGTCTCCAGGGACAGTGTGTGGTCCAGCCCAATCTGGGTTTGTCTCCAGGGACAGTGTGTGTTCCTGTCCAGTCTGGGTTTGTCTCCAGGGACAGTGTGTGGTCCTGTCCAGTCTGGGTTTGTCTCCAGGGACAGTGTGTGGTCCTGTCCAGTCTGGGTTTGTCTCCAGGGACAGTGTGTGGTCCTGTCCAGTCTGGGTTTGTCTCCAGGGACAGTGTGTGGTCCTGTCCAGTCTGGGTTTGTCTCCAGGGACAGTGTGTGGTCCTGTCCAGTCTGGGTTTGTCTCCAGGGACAGTGTGTGGTCCTGTCCAGTCTGGGTTTGTCTCCAGGGACAGTGTGTGGTCCTGTCCAGTCTGGGTTTGTCTCCAGGGACAGTGTGTGGTCCTGTCCAGTCTGGGTTTGTCTCCAGGGACAATATGTGGTCCGACCCAGTCTGGGTTTGTCTCCAGGGACAATATGTGGTCCGACCCAGTCTGGGTTTGTCTACAGTAGCAGTTTACCATGACCATAAACTAGGTGATAGTGGAAACAAACCAACTAACTACTGTGTTGAGGCAGTTTAACCATAAACTAGGTGATAGTGGAAACAAACCAACTAACTACTGTGTTGAGGCAGTTTAACCATAAACTAGGTGATAGTGGAAACAAACCAACTAACTACTGTGTTGAGGCAGTTTAACCATAAACTAGGTGATAGTGGAAACAAACCAACTAACTACTGTGTTGAGGCAGTTTACCATGACCATAAACTAGGTGATAGTGGAAACAAACCAACTAACTACTGTGTTGAGGCAGTTTAACCATAAACTAGGTGATAGTGGAAACAAACCAACTAACTACTGTGTTGAGGCAGTTTAACCATAAACTAGGTGATAGTGGAAACAAACCAACTAACTACTGTGTTGAGGCAGTTTAACCATAAACTAGGTGATAGTGGAAACAAACCAACTAACTACTGTGTTGAGGCAGTTTAACCATAACCTAGGTGATAGTGGAAACAAACCAACTAACTACTGTGTTGAGGCAGTTTACCATGACCATAAACTAGGTGATAGTGGAAACAAACCAACTAACTACTGTGTTGAGGCAGTTTAACCATGACCATAAACTAGGTGATAGTGGAAACAAACAAACTAACTACTGTGTTGAGGCAGTTTAACCATGACCATAAACTAGGTGATAGTGAAACAAACCAACTAACTACTGTGTTGAGGCAGTTTACCATGACCATAAACTAGGTGATAGTGGAAACAAACCAACTAACTACTGTGTTGAGGCAGTTTAACCATAAACTAGGGATAGTGAGACAAACCAACTAACTACTGTGTTGAGGCAGTTTAACCATAAACTAGGTGATAGTGGAAACAAACCAACTAACTACTGTGTTGAGGCAGTTTAACCATAAACTAGGTGATAGTGGAAACAAACCAACTAACTACTGTGTTGAGGCAGTTTAACCATGACCATAAACTAGGTGATAGTGGAAACAAACCAACTAACTACTGTGTTGAGGCAGTTTAACCATGACCATAAACTAGGTGATAGTGGAAACAAACCAACTAACTACTGTGTTGAGGCAGTTTAACCATAAACTAGGTGATAGTGGAAACAAACCAACTAACTACTGTGTTGAGGCAGTTTAACCATGACCATAAACTAGGTGATAGTGGAAACAAACCAACTAACTACTGTGTTGAGGCAGTTTAACCATAAACTAGGGTGATAGTGGAAACAAACCAACTAACTACTGTGTTGAGGCAGTTTAACCATAAACTAGGAGATAGTGGAGACAAACCAACTAACTACTGTGTTGAGGCAGTTTAACCATAAACTAGGTGATAGTGGAAACAAACCAACTAACTACTGTGTTGAGGCAGTTTAACCATAAACTAGGTGATAGTGGAAACAAACCAACTAACTACTGTGTTGAGGCAGTTTAACCATAAACTAGGTGATAGTGGAAACAAACCAACTAACTACTGTGTTGAGGCAGTTTAACCATAAACTAGGTGATAGTGGAAACAAACCAACTAACTACGGTGTTGAGGCAGTTTAACCATAAACTAGGTGATACTGGAAACAAACCAACTAACTACTGTGTTGAGGCAGTTTAACCATAAACTAGGTGATAGTGGAAACAAACCAACTAACTACTGTGTTGAGGCAGTTTAACCATGACCATAAACTAGGTGATAGTGGAAACAAACCAACTAACTACTGTGTTGAGGCAGTTTAACCATAAACTAGGTGATAGTGGAAACAAACCAACTAACTACTGTGTTGAGGCAGTTTAACCATAAACTAGGTGATAGTGGAAACAAACCAACTAACTACTGTGTTGAGGCAGTTTAACCATAAACTAGGTGATAGTGGAAACAAACCAACTAACTACTGTGTTGAGGCAGTTTAACCATAAACTAGGTGATAGTGGAAACAAACCAACTAACTACTGTGTTGAGGCAGTTTAACCATAAACTAGGTGATAGTGGAAACAAACCAACTAACTACTGTGTTGAGGCAGTTTAACCATAAACTAGGTGATAGTGGAAACAAACCAACTAACTACTGTGTTGAGGCAGTTTAACCATAAACTAGGTGATAGTGGAAACAAACCAACGTCAGGCTCTTCCCACCTCAGCTTGCATCCAGCCTACACTTTTTCACAAACTCTTTTTATCTTCACAGTTCAGTTATGGGTCACATCAATATAATACACTAAACTCACTGTTTTCAACATTTTACATGACAGTTGAATCATTTAGCAGACACTCATATCCAGAGCATCTTATAGACAGTTCCATTCAGTTTAGTAGATAAACAACCACATATCACAGTCAAGATCAAATCATGGTTCATTACTTCTGTTCTGTGTTGAATTGAAGAAAAAAAAAAACTTTATTGATCCACAGAGGGTAAACGTGATCACCTTGTCTAATGTCTTGTCAGGAGGTGCTATCCTGGTGTCTCCTCCTAAGATGGAGGCTAACGGCTGGGCGAAGAGAAGTGAACCTCCGTTGGGTAAAACCCGTTCCCCATTTAAACCCCTCTCTCTGGCCTCGCCACAACGAGCAGCCAGACAGGTAACATTCTACACCACTGGATATTGGGATAGTTGGGTAGAGCTTCTCCTTGGTGAGAAGATACACCTTGTAGTATTTATAGGCTTCTCCTTGTTGAAAAGATTCATCTTGTAGTATTTATAGGCTTCTCCTTGGTGAGAAGATACACCTTGTAGTATTTATAGGCCTCTCCTTGTTGAGAAGATTCATCTTGTAGTATTTATAGGCTTCTCCTTGGTGAGAAGATACATCTTGTAGTATTTATAGGCCTCTCCTTGGTGAGAAGATACATCTTGTAGTATTTATAGGCTTCTCCTTGGTGAGAAGATGCATCTTGTAGTATTTATAGGCCTCTCCTTGGTGAGAAGATGCATCTTGTAGTATTTATAGGCCTCTCCTTGGTGAGAAGATACATCTTGTAGTATTTATAGGCCTCTCCTTGGTGAGAAGATACACCTTGTAGTATTTATAGGCCTCTCCTTGGTGAGAAGATGCATCTTGTAGTATTTATAGGCCTCTCCTTGGTGAGAAGATGCATCTTGTAGTATTTATAGGCTTCTCCTTGTTGAGAAGATTCATCTTGTAGTATTTATAGGCTTCTCCTTGGTGAGAAGATACATCTTGTAGTATTTATAGGCTTCTCCTTGGTGAGAAGATACACCTTGTATTATTTATAGGCCTCTCCTTGGTGAGAAGATACATCTTGTAGTATTTATAGGCTTCTCCTCGGTGAGAAGATGCATCTTGTAGTATTTATAGGCTTCTCCTTGGTGAGAAGATACATCTTGTAGTATTTATAGGCCTCTCCTTGGTGAGAAGATACACCTTGTAGTATTTATAGGCCTCTCCTTGTTGAGAAGATTCATCTTGTAGTATTTATAGGCTTCTCCTTGGTGAGAAGATACATCTTGTAGTATTTATAGGCCTCTCCTTGGTGAGAAGATACATCTTGTAGTATTTATAGGCTTCTCCTTGGTGAGAAGATGCATCTTGTAGTATTTATAGGCTTCTCCTTGGTGAGAAGATACACCTTGTAGTATTTATAGGCTTCTCCTTGGTGAGAAGATACACCTTGTAGTATTTATAGGCCTCTCCTTGTTGAGAAGATTCATCTTGTAGTATTTATAGGCTTCTCCTTGGTGAGAAGATACATCTTGTAGTATTTATAGGCCTCTCCTTGGTGAGAAGATACATCTTGTAGTATTTATAGGCTTCTCCTTGGTGAGAAGATTGATTAAATTGATTGATTGATTGATTGATTGTATTTGCTAGTGGTTCGACTAAGATAAGGACATTGTCCCGGGCTGGTTGTAATGCCTATGTCTTGTTAATGCTATCTGTTCCTCTAGTCTGGTTAGTTAGTGAATCTGGGGGCGGCAGGGCAGCCTAGTGGTTAGAGCGTTGGACTAGTAACCGGAAGGTTGCAAGTTCAAACCCCGAGCTGACATGGTACAAATCTGTCGTTCTGCCCCTGAACAAGGCAGTTAACCCACTGTTCTTAGACCAGTTAACCCACTGTTCTTAGACCAGTTAACCCACTGTTCTTAGACCAGTTAACCCACTGTTCTTAGACCAGTTAACCCACTGTTCAGTTAACCCACTGTTCCGAGACCAGTTAACCCACTGTTCCGAGACCAGTTAACCCACTGTTCCTAGACCAGTTAACCCACTGTTCCTAGACCAGTTAACCCACTGTTCCTAGACCAGTTAACCCACTGTTCCTAGACCAGTTAACCCACTGTTCCTAGACCAGTTAACCCACTGTTCCTAGGCCGTCATTGAAAATAAGAATTTGTTCTTAACTGACTTGACTAGTTAAATAAAAGGTAAAATAAATCAAATAAAATCTGATGTTGTGTCTCGATCAGAATGAGGAGCGGAATCATCCCCAGTCCTCTCCTGCAGCAGGGGTGACTACTGTGGACCCCCTCCCCCTGAGAGAGGACTCCTGGTCGGGGGAGACCTCTCCGGAGAACCCCCCTGACCCTCCACCGGAGGCCAAAGCCTCCCGTAAACGCACGACCAGCGGACAACCCGACGCCGCCGTCCCGGCACCTGTTAACCGCATCCAGGGGACGCTCAGAGACCCAGAGTTCCAACATAACGGTAACTGTCCTGAGGACCTCACTGGAACCTACTGTAGTGGTGTGGTACTGTCTGTCATAACGGTACCTGTCCTGAGGACCTCACTGGTACCTACTGTAGTGGTGTGGTACTGTCTGTCATAACGGTACCTGTCCTGAGGACCTCACTGGTACCTACTGTAGTACTGTCTGTCATAACGGTAACTGTCCTGAGGACCTCACTGGTACCTACTGTCTGTCATAACGGTAACTGTCCTGAGGACCTCACTGGTACCTACTGTCTGTCATAACGGTACCTGTCCTGAGGACCTCACTGGTACCTACTGTAGTGGTGTGGTACTGTCTGTCATAACGGTACCTGTCCTGAGGACCTCACTGGTACCTACTGTAGTGGTGTGGTACTGTCTGTCATAACGGTACCTGTCCTGAGGACCTCACTGGTACCTACTGTAGTACTGTCTGTCATAACGGTACCTGTCCTGAGGACCTCACTGGTACCTACTGTAGTACTGTCTGTCATAACGGTACCTGTCCTGAGGACCTCACTGGTACCTACTGTAGTACTGTCTGTCATAACGGTACCTGTCCTGAGGACCTCACTGGTACCTACTGTAGTACTGTCTGTCATAACGGTACCTGTCCTGAGGACCTCACTGGTACCTACTGTAGTACTGTCTGTCATAACGGTACCTGTCCTGAGGACCTCACTGGTACCTACTGTAGTGGTGTGGTACTGTCTGTCATAACGGTAACTGTCCTGAGGACCTCACTGGTACCTACTGTCTGTCATAACGGTACCTGTCCTGAGGACCTCACTGGTACCTACTGTAGTGGTGTGGTACTGTCTGTCATAACGGTACCTGTCCTGAGGACCTCACTGGTACCTACTGTAGTGGTGTGGTACTGTAGTAGTGTGGTACTGTAGTGGTGTGGTACTGTAGTAGTGTGGTACTGTAGTAGTGTGGTACTGTAGTAGTGTGGTACTGTAGTATTGTGGTACTGTAGTAGTGTGGTACTGTAGTGGTGTGGTACTGTCTGTCATAACGGTACCTGTCCTGAGGACCTCACTGGTACCTACTGTAGTGGTGTGGTACTGTCTGTCATAACGGTACCTGTCCTGAGGACCTCACTGGTACCTACTGTAGTGGTGTGGTACTGTCTGTCATAACGGTACCTGTCCTGAGGACCTCACTGGTACCTACTGTAGTAGTGTGGTACTGTAGTAGTGTGGTACTGTAGTGATGTGGTACTGTAGTATTGTGGTACTGTAGTGGTGTGGTACTGTAGTAGTGTGGTACTGTAGTGGTGTGGTACTGTAGTAGTGTGGTACTGTAGTAGTGTGGTACTGTAGTAGTGTGGTGTGGTACTGTAGTAGTGTGGTGTGGTACTGTAGTAGTGTGGTACTGTAGTAGTGTGGTACTGTAGTAGTGTGGTACTGTAGTAGTGTGGTACTGTAGTGGTGTGGTACTGTAGTAGTGTGGTACTGTAGTAGTGTGGTACTGTAGTAGTGTGGTACTGTAGTAGTGTGGTACTGTAGTAGTGTGGTACTGTAGTAGTGTGGTACTGTAGTAGTGTGGTACTGTAGTAGTGTGGTACTGTAGTAGTGTGGTACTGTAGTAGTGTGGTACTGTAGTAGTGTGGTGTGGTACTGTAGTAGTGTGGTGTGGTACTGTAGTAGTGTGGTACTGTAGTAGTGTGGTGTGGTACTGTAGTAGTGTGGTACTGTAGTAGTGTGGTACTGTAGTAGTGTGGTACTGTAGTAGTGTGGTACTGTAGTAGTGTGGTACTGTAGTAGTGTGGTACTGTAGTAGTGTGGTACTGTAGTAGTGTGGTGTGGTACTGTAGTAGTGTGGTGTGGTACTGTAGTAGTGTGGTGTGGTACTGTAGTAGTGTGGTGTAGTAGTGCGGTGTGGTACTGTAGTGGTGCGGTGTGGTACTGTAGTGGTGCGGTGTGGTACTGTAGTGGTGTGGTACTGTAGTGGTGTGGTACTGTAGTAGTGTGGTACTGTAGTAGTGCGGTGTGGTACTGTAGTAGTGCGGTGTGGTACTGTAGTAGTGCGGTGTGGTACTGTAGTGGTGTGGTACTGTAGTAGTGTGGTACTGTAGTAGTGTGGTACTGTAGTAGTGTGGTGTGGTACTGTAGTGGTGTGGTACTGTAGTGGTGTGGTACTGTAGTGGTGTGGTACTGTAGTAGTGTGGTACTGTAGTAGTGTGGTACTGTAGTAGTGTGGTACTGTAGTAGTGTGGTACTGTAGTGGTGTGGTGTGGTACTGTAGTAGTGTGGTACTGTAGTAGTGTGGTACTGTAGTAGTGTGGTACTGTAGTGGTGTGGTACTGTAGTGGTGTGGTAGTGTGGTACTGTAGTAGTGTGGTACTGTAGTAGTGTGGTACTGTCTGTCTACGAACAGCATCAGCAGTTGAACTTAACATCTACATTTCCTTGGTTTTTGACTGATCAAACCACTTTTACATTACTGGCATATGGGATGCTGTATCTGCGTCTTTAGTTCAACCTGTGTGACGTTGTCCCATCACATCATCACCCAAATAGTTCTGGGCCAATAAAAACACTGCATTGCCTCATCAAAGACCGTTTACGAGACTTAAATACTCATAATAATGTGACAATGAGTGTAATTTACCGTTGATGAGAGGTGTGTGTGTGTCAGGTTTCCGCCACCTCTACAGTATATAGGTCAGTCTGTTTGACTGAGTCCCTGTGGGGTGGGGTCTCTCTCTCTCTCTCTCCCTCTACTGCTGAGACATCTTTACAGTTTGTGGCTTTTCTCAGCATATTCTACTGTTGCATAACAAAACCTGGTCCCAGATCTGTTGTAGTCCGCTCCTCGTTCCTTCCCGCCAGCCCAGATATTGTCTAGTGTTGTAGTTCCTCGCTGCTTCTTTCTCCTCAGGACAAAAGATACAGAAGTCGATGCCAGGGTATCACAATTGGGGGAATTCCCTTTCTCTCTCCCAGAGTCCTCACCTCTTTCTCGTCCTCACGTCTCCCTCCATTCCTGACTCCACTCCAGAACCCCCCCTCCTCACCCCCGCATTCAGTTTATTTTCAGAATAATAGGCCTACACCTGGGGTAGAAACACCTGGGGTAGAAACTCCTGAGGTAGAAACTCCTGGGGTAGAAACTCCTGGGGTAGAAACTCCTGGGGTAGAAACTCCTGGGGTAGAGACTCCTGGGGTAGAGACTCCTGGGGTAGAGACGTCTGAGGTAGAGACGTCTGAGGTAGAGACGTCTGAGGTAGAGACGTCTGAGGTAGAAACGCCTGGGGTAGACACGCCTGGGGTAGACACGCCTGGGGTAGACACGCCTGGGGTAGACACGCCTGGGGTAGAAAGACCTGGGATAAGAAGCACCGGAGGTAGAAAGACCTGGGGTAGAAACACCGGAGGTAGAAACACCTGGGGTAGAAACACCTGGGGTAGAAACACCTGGGGTAGAAACACCTGGGGTAGAAACACCTGGGGTAGAAACACCTGGGGTAGAAACACCTGGGGTAGAAACACCTGGGGTAGAAACACCTGGGGTAGAAACACCTGGGGTAGAAAGACCTGGGGTAGACACACCTGGGGTAGAAAGACCTGGGGTAGAAACACCGGAGGTAGAAAGACCTGGGGTAGAAAGACCTGGGGTAGAAAGACCTGGGGTAGAAAGACCTGGGGTAGAAACACCGGGGATAGAAACACCTGGGGTAGAAACACCTGGGGTAGAAACACCTGGGGTAGAAAGACCTGGGATAGAAACACCTGGGGTAGAAACACCTGGGGTAGAAAGACCTGGGATAGAAACACCTGGGGTAGAAACACCGGAGGTAGAAACTACTATGGAGTTGATTGGAAGACAACAGGCTATAACTGCAGCAGTATTGTGCATCATGTGTAATAACATGGAACTCTAAAATGTACTGTTATCTAGACATTTACATGTAACCCCTAAACAACAACAACTAACAGAACATTGTCTTCTCTACTCCAGGTCATTTAGGCCTGAGGACGTCTGAGCTGCTGCTGTGTCCTGGTGGTGGCTGTGGAACTGATGATGAAGGTAATGTAGCAGTAACAAGCTTCCTCACATTAGTCTGATAATGAAGGTAATGTAGCAGTAACAAGCTTCCTCACATTAGTCTGATAATGAAGGTAATGTAGCAGTAACAAGCTTCCTCACATTAGTCTGATAATGAAGGTAATGTAGCAGTAACAAGCTTCCTCACATTAGTCTGATAATGAAGGTAATGTAGCAGTAACAAGCTTCTTCACATTAGTCTGATAATGAAGGTAATGTAGCAGTAACAAGCTTCCTCACATTAGTCGGATAATGAAGGTAATGTAGCAGTAACAAGCTTCCTCACATTAGTCTGATAATGAAGGTAATGTAGCAGTAACAAGCTTCCTCACATTAGTCTGATAATGAAGGTAATGTAGCAGTAACAAGCTTCCTCACATTAGTCGGATAATGAAGGTAATGTAGCAGTAACAAGCTTCCTCACATTAGTCTGATAATGAAGGTAATGTAGCAGTAACAAGCTTCCTCACATTAGTCTGATAATGAAGGTAATGTAGCAGTAACAAGCTTCTTCACATTAGTCTGATAATGAAGGTAATGTAGCAGTAACAAGCTTCCTCACATTAGTCTGATAATGAAGGTAATGTAGCAGTAACAAGCTTCTTCACATTAGTCTGATAATGAAGGTAATGTAGCAGTAACAAGCTTCTTCACATTAGTCTGATAATGAAGGTAATGTAGCAGTAACAAGCTTCTTCACATTAGTCTGATAACATGTTTTTTGGTTGTTGAATCAATTAGACGATGCCCATTTCAGGCATGTATAATATATATATATTTTTTTTTTTTTATTTTTTTATCCTGTTTTGTAGTATACCCCTCTGGTGTCCTGGACTTCTGGATAAGTTAAAGCTCAGTTTATCACAAGTAGACTAACAAGGCTGATGTTGGTCTTCAGTGTTAAAGGCAGGTTTAGGGGTAATTTCAGTGTTAAATGCAGGTTTAGGGGTAATTTCAGTGTTAAAAGCAGGCTTAGATGTAATTTCAGTGTTAAAGTCAGGCTTAGAGGTCATTTCAGTGTTAAAGGCAGGCTTAGAGGTCATTTCAGTGTTAAAGGCAGGCTTAGGGGTCATTTCAGTGTTAAAGTCAGGCTTAGAGGTCATTTCAGTGTTAAAGGCAGGCTTAGAGGTCATTTCGGTGTTAAAGGCAGGTTTAGGGGTAATTTCAGTGTTAAAGTCAGGCTTAGGGGTCATTTCAGTGTTAAAATCAGGCTTAGGGGTCATTTCAGTGTTAGTCTTGATACAAGGGAAGTGACACTAAATAAAAATGAGACATTTGCTTCAATATCTCCATGACATAAAACATAAAGGATTAGCTGAGATTCTAAATCTTTGGGAGTCATCCGATCACTCTCTCCCCGACCTGGCTAACCTCTGACCCCTGACCTGTGGTGACCCTCCAGATGACAGGATGTCCCAGATCTCATCCAGGTCAGCAGCGTCCTGCTCTATGGCCTCCCAGGTCCTGGACCGAGCCCAGAGGAGGAAGGATGACTTCTGGGGGAAGAGATAACAGGAAGCACTGCCCCCCCCTCACAATGCATTCCAAATGGAACCCTATTCCCTATGTAGTGCACTACTGTTAAGAGGAGGAAGGACCACTTCTGGGGGAAGAGATAACACCATTGACACACACTATGTGCTAAACAGCACCCTATTCCCTATGTAGTGCACTACCTTTGTCTCTGAGGGAGGATATGACAACACTGACACACAGCACAGTCTGAACCACCATGTGTCCCAAATGGCACCATATTTACCTGACCATATAGTACCCTGTTTTATAACAGAATGGAGTACACTATAGTAGACTGGTTTATAGCAGAATGGAGTACACTATAGTACCCTGTTTTATAACAGAATGGAGTACACTATAGTAGACTGGTTTATAGCAGAATGGAGTACACTATAGTAGACTGTTTTATAACAGAATGGAGTACACTATAGTAGACTGGTTTATAACAGAATGGAGTACACTATAGTAGACTGTTTTATGGCAGAATGGAGTACACTATAGTAGACTGTTTTATAGCAGAATGGAGTACACTATAGTACCCTGTTTTATAACAGAATGGAGTACACTATAGTAGACTGGTTTATAGCAGAATGGAGTACACTATAGTAGACTGGTTTATAGCAGAATGGAGTACACTATAGTAGACTGTTTTATAACAGAATGGAGTACACTATAGTAGACTGGTTTATAACAGAATGGAGTACACTATAGTAGACTGTTTTATGGCAGAATGGAGTACACTATAGTAGACTGTTTTATAACAGAATGGAGTACACTATAGTAGACTGGTTTATAACAGAATGGAGTACACTATAGTAGACTGTTTTATGGCAGAATGGAGTACACTATAGTAGACTGTTTTATAACAGAATGGAGTACACTATAGTAGAATGTTTTATAACAGAATGGAGTACACTATAGTAGACTGGTTTATAGCAGAATGGAGTACACTATAGTAGACTGTTTTATAACAGAATGGATGGAGTACACTATAGTAGACTGATTTATAACAGAATGGAGTACACTATAGTAGACTGATTTATAACAGAATGGAGTACACTATAGTAGACTGTTTTATAACAGAATGGAGTACACTATAGTAGACTGATTTATAACAGAATGGAGTACACTATAGTAGACTGATTTATAACAGAATGGAGTACACTATAGTAGACTGATTTATAGCAGAATGGAGTACACTATATCCAGACTACTAGACTGAATCTGGGTTTATATAACCAGACTACTAGACTGAATCTGGGTTTATATAACCAGAGTGTCCAGACTACTAGACTGAATCTGGGTTTATATAACCAGTGTCCAGACTACTAGACTGAATCTGGGTTTATATAACCAGAGTGTCCAGACTACTAGACTGAATCTGGGTTTATATAACCAGAGTGTCCAGACTACTAGACTGAATCTGGGTGTATATAACCAGAGTGTCCAGACTACTAGACTGAATCTGGGTGTATATAACCAGTGTCCAGACTACTAGACTGAATCTGGGTTTATATAACCAGAGTGTCCAGACTACTAGACTGAATCTGGGTTTATATAACCAGAGTGTCCAGACTACTAGACTGAATCTGGGTTTATATAACCAGTGTCCAGACTACTAGACTGAATCTGGGTTTATATAACCAGTGTCCAGACTACTAGACTGAATCTGGGTTTATATAACCAGACTACTAGACTGAATCTGGGTTTATATAACCAGAGTGTCCAGACTACTAGACTGAATCTGGGTTTATATAACCAGAGTGTCCAGACTACTAGACTGAATCTGGGTTTATATAACCAGAGTGTCCAGACTACTAGACTGAATCTGGGTTTATATAACCAGAGTGTCTGGGATACCCTCCCTATTTGTATGAATTTAGTTCAGATGTTTTGTAATAATGTATTGAATGAAGTGTAAAGAACTAGGTTTGTATTTATTTTTAAATGATTTTGTTTTATTACATGGAGAACCACTTTTTTATTGTAATGAATCTTTTTACTGTATTATCGATAACTTATATTTTTACTGTATTGTCTAACTTATCGTTACTGTATTATCGATAACTTATATTTTTACTGTATTGTCTAACTTATCGTTACTGTATTATCGATAACTTATATTTTTACTGTATTGTCTAACTTATCGTTACTGTATTATCGATAACTTATATTTTTACTGTATTGTCTAACTTATCGTTACTGTATTATCGATAACTTATATTTTTACTGTATTGTCTAACTCAGGGGTGTCAAACTCATTTCGCATCGTGGGCCACATACGGCCTAGGGAGATGTCAAGTGGGCCGGACCATTAAAGTTATACCATACTCTGCTATAAATAACCAAAATATCATGTCTTTCCTTTGTTTTGGTGTAAAGAAGCACAAGAACATTAGGAAAATATTGAAATTTAATGAACTATCCTTTTACAAAACATTTCATGAAACACCTCATATTTCCTTAGACAAATGTGCAATTTACTTTTATCATTCACAAATATGCATTGCAACTGATCCCACTGATTGTACAAAGGCACAAAACTTTAATTGGTACTGAAAAATATAGTAATGCACTTTAAGATTAAATGAGACTTTTAAAGAAAGGAATTTTTAAACCACTTACACATACGCATATAAAATCTAAATGTAATCCCTGCGTACACCTTACAAACTAAGGAGAGTGATTTTAAATGTGTAATGAAGAAAGTGTTCGCCTGTCCTGTAAATCTGTAAACTTCATACATGAAACATACATACACATACAATACATACTGAAAATGTATGGAGTTGTATGAACAGTAGAATTCCATCACACAACTTTTGTTTTGAAGCTGCTGACTAACATTAAAGTGCACATTTTTTAAATCACCACAGTAAGGATTCATCTTCACAGAGCTGTATTCTTTCAATGCAAACAGTATCTAAGGCAGCATTTTAAAGGTGTTAGTCTAGTCTGGACTTGTATTTCTACCTGAAACTTGGCATCTTTTGGCCTGTACAAGTGCATCAACACCAGGTGTCATGTCCTGACTAGCTGTCACTTTCAGAATGTCATTTAAGTGCTTGTTTGTGAGCCTTGAACGCATTTTTGTTTTATTGATATTCATCACTGAGAAAATTTGTTCACAAAGGTAGGTTGTCCCAAACATGCACAACATTTTAGCAGCCAGGGCTGTTAATTTGGGGTACCCTGGTAGTAGATACTGATAAAATCAGGGCAGGGTTGCCATTTGCCAGTTGCATCTCCCACAAAGTCAGCTTCAACTTAAATGCATGTATGTTGTCAGAAAACTGTGTGACAACTTTTTGCGGCCTTGCAACATTTTGTTCAGATTGTTCAAGTGTTCAGTAATATCAACCAAGAATGCAAGGTCCCGTAGCCATTCCTGAGATTGTAATTCCAACACCGGTTTTCCTTTTTCTCCATGAACTGTCCGATTTCCTCTCGTAGATCAAAGAAATGCCTCGGCTTAACCATCTCACTTCAGTGTGGTATGGCAGGCTGTGGGTAATGTTGCTGTCGCTGAGAAGTTTGTCAAACTGACGATGGTTCAGACCTCTGGACCGGATGAAATTTACAGTGCGAACAACCACCTCCATGACGTGGTCCATTTTCAGCGACTTGCAACACAATGCCTCCTGGTGCAAAATACAGTGAAATGTCCAGAAACGATCTCCTCCATTAAGGGCTTGTACTTTGTCTTTGAACTTTGTCGCGACACCTGCTTTCTTTCCGACCATGGATGGCGCGCCGTCTGTAGCCAGGCTGACAGCGCGGGACCAGTCCACTCCAACTCTGTCCAATGCAGCAAGGACAGAGCCGAAAATGTCCTCGGCTGTTGTGGTGTCCATCATTGGCACCAACTCAAGAAACTCTTCAGTAACAGTCAATGTCTCATCAACTCCTCGAATAAATATGGCCAGTTGGGCCACGTCTGTGATGTCAGTGCTCTCGTCAATTGCCACGGAAAATGCAATAAATGACTTGACTCTCTGTTTCAATTGACTGTCTAAATCTGCCGATAGTTCCGAAATCCTCTCTGCTATAGTATTCCTCGTCATGCTAATATTGGCAAAAGCTTGTCGCTTCTCGGGACATACAAGTTCAGCCGCCTTCATCATGCATCGTTTAACAAAGTCACCGTCGGAATACGGCTTCGATGCTAATGCTATTTCGCTAGCAATTAGGTAGCTGGCTTTTACCGCTGCTTCACTGACTTCTCGGCTCTGGATGAAAGTTGACTGCTGTTTCCTCAGACCCGCCAGCAATTCGTTAATCTTATCTCTTCTCAGTTGTCCTTGCAAGCCGTCATATTTTTCGCTGTGATGAGTCTCGTAGTGGCGTCGAATATTATATTCCTTCAATACCGAAACTTGTTGCAAACACACCAAGCACAAAGGTTTTCCGTGCATCTCTGTAAATAAATAGGACGTGGTCCATTTTTCTTTGAAAATTCTACACTCCTTATCTACTTTTCTCCGTTTGGATAACGACATTTTGGCTAATGAGGGTGTAGTGGAGAGGTAGAGACATTAACAATCTTAACAACGTCGTAACAAGCAGCAGATGGCGCATTGATACCGTCTGCTGTTTTCAGTCTGTCTCAGTGATGCGGCTTGTCTTAAAAAAAAAAAAATATTAATTCCATGTCTTTTATGCATTTTTTCCACTTTCAAATTATCCTGCGGGCCTGATCGAACCTCCTTGGGGGCCGGTTCCGGCCCGCGGGCCGTATGTTTGACACCCCTGGTCTAACTTATCGTTACTGTATTATCGATAACTTATCTTTACTGTATTATCGATAATTTTTCTTTTTACTGTATTATCGATAACTTATATTTTTACTGTATTGTCTAACTTATCTTTTGACTGTATTATCGATTCTGCATTGTTCATATATTTCTTGACACACTATCCTTGTTGGAAAGTGAATTATGCACTACTACTGCTACTACGAATCAACATTGATGCAATTGAAACATGTTGTATAGGTTTGTATAAGAGATATGTGTGTTTGGATACAAAAACTGTTGAGAGGAAATATTAAATAAATGTTGGAACAATCGGTATGCATACAAAGCTGTCTCATTGACTTCCTGTACACAGGATAGCCTTTTGTAGCAATTCACTGCAATATTGTTGTTCCTTAGGTGATGGACGTGTTTCATTTAATCAACATGTGATTGACTGCTTCCCAAAATAGCACCCTAGTCCTTTAACAGAGCCTTCAGAAGATATTGGGGCGGCAGGGCAGCCTAGCGGTTAGAGTGTTGGTACTAGTAACCGGAAGGTTGCAAGTTCAAATCCCCCGAGCTGACAAGGTACAAATCTGTCGTTCTGCCCCTGAACAGGCAGTTAACCCACTGTTCCTAGGCCGTCATTGAAAATAAGATTTTGTTCTTAACTGACTTAACTAGTTAAATAAAGGTAAAATATATATATATATATATTCACACCCCTTGACTTGTTCCACATTTTGTTGTCTTGCAGTGTGAGTTTCACATGGATTCAATTGAGATTTTATGTCACTGTCCCAACACACAATAAATACTCTATAATGTCATAGTAGAATTAGAATTTATGCAAATTAAATACCCCCATAATGTCACAGTAGAATTAGAATTTATGCTAATTAAATACCCCATAATGTCATAGTAGAATTAGAATTTATGCTAATTAAATACCCCATAATGTCATAGTAGAAGTATAATTTATGCTAATTAAATACCCCCATACTGTCATAGTAGAATTAGAATTTATGCTAATTAAATACCCCATAATGTCATAGTAGAAGTATAATTTATGCTAATTAAATACCCCCATAATGTCACAGTAGAATTATAATTTATGCAAATTAAATACCCCATAATGTCATAGTAGAATTAGAATTTATGCAAATTAAATACCCCATAATGTCATAGTAGAATTCTAATTTATGCAAATAAAAAGTACATACGTATTCAAACCCTTTGTTATGGCAAGGCTACATCAGTTCAGGAGTAAAAATGTGCTTAACAAGACACATAGTAAGTTGCATGGACTCATCACTCTGTGTGCAATAATAGTGTTTTAACATGATTTTTGGGTTTGTATAACCAGAGTAGCCACACATACAATTATCTGTAAGGTCCCTCAGTCGAGCAGTGAATTTCAAACGGAGATTTAACCACGAAGACCAGGGAGGTTTTCCAGTGCCTCGCAAAGAGGGCACCTATTGGTAGATGGGTAAAAAAATAAATAAAAGCAGACATTGAATAACCTTTTGAGAATTGTGAAGTTATTAATTTCTCGTTGGAAGGTGTATCAATACACCCATTCACTACAAAGATACAGGTGTCCTTCCTAACTCAGTTGCAGGAGAGGAAGGAAACCGCTCAGGGATTTCACAGAGGCCAATAATGACTTTAAAACAGTTACAGAGTTTAATGGTTGTGATAGGAGAAAACTGAGGATGGATCAACAACATTGAAGTTACTCCACAACACCGACCTAAATCACAGAGGGAAAAGAAGCCTTTACAGAATAAAACATATTCCAAAACATGCTTCCTGTTTGCAATATGGCACTGAAGTAATACTGCAAAAAAATGTGGCAAAGAAATTAACTTTGTCTTGAATACAAAGTGTTATGTTTAGGGCGAGTACAACACATCAATGAATACCACTCTTCATATTTTTAAGCATGGTGGGGACTGCATCATGTTATGGGTATGCTTGTCATCGGCATGGACAAGGGAGTTTTTTTTAGGATAAAAAATGTCATCCTAGAGGAAAACCTGGATCAGTCTGCTTTCCACCAGACACTGAGAGATGCATGCACCTTTCAGCAGGACAATAACCTACAACACAAGGCCAAATATACACTGGAGTTGCGTACCAAGATGACATTGAATGTTCCTGAGTTGCCTAGTTACAGTTTTGACTTAAATCGGCTTGGAAATCTCCGGAAAGACTTGAAAATGGCCATCTTGCAATGATCAACAACCAACTTGACAGATCTTTAAGAATTTTAAATGTTGTACAATCCAGGTGTGCAAAGCTCTTAGAGACTTACCCAGAAAGACTCACGGCTCTTAGAGACTTACCCAGAAAGACTCACAGCTCTTAGAGACTTACCCAGAAAGACTCAAAGTTCTTAGAGACTTACCCAGAAAGACTCACAGATGTAATCACTCTTAGAGACTTACCCAGAAAGACTCACAGCTCTTAGACTTACCCAGAAAGACTCAAAGCTCTTAGAGACTTACCCAGAAAGGCTCACATCTGTAATCGCTGATTTCAACATGTATTGACTCAGAGGTATGAATATTTATGTAAATTTGAAATTTTTGTATTTAATTTTCAATAAATGAGCAAAAAATGTCTAAAAACATGTTTTCATTTTGTCATTATGGGGTAAATGTGTGAGAATCAAAGTACATTTAATTCACTTTGAATTCAGGCTGTAACTCAACAAAATGTGCATTAATATGTCAAGAGGTATGAATACCTTCTGATGGCATTTTGACCAGGAACCATGGTTGGTCTGACATACCCAGGTAACAGGTAATTTACCAGGAACCATGGTTGGTCTGACATACCCAGGTAACAGGTAATTTACCAGGAAGGAATCATGGTTGGTCTGACATACCCAGGTAACAGGTAATTTACCAGGAACCATGGTTGGTCTGACGTACCCAGGTAACATGTAATTTACCAGGAACCATGGTTGGTCTGACATACCCAGGTAACAGGTAATTTACCAGGAACCATGGTTGGTCTGACATACCCAGGTAACAGGTAATTTACCAGGAACCATGGTTGGTCTGACATACCCAGGTAACAGGTAATTTACCAGGAACCATGGTTGGTCTGACATACCCAGGTAACAGGTAATTTACCAGGAAGGAATCATGGTTGGTCTGACATACCCAGGTAACAGGTAATTTACCAGGAACCATGGTTGGTCTGACATACCCAGGTAACAGGTAATTTACCAGGAACCATGGTTGGTCTGACATACCCAGGTAACAGGTAATTTACCAGGAACCATGGTTGGTCTGACATACCCAGGTAACAGGTAATTTACCAGGAACCATGGTTGGTCTGACATACCCAGGTAACATGTAATTTACCAGGAAGGAACCATGGTTGGTCTGTCATACCCAGGTAACAGGTAATTTACCAGGAAGGAACCATGGTTGGTCTGTCATACCCAGGTAACAGGTAATTTACCAGGAAGGAACCATGGTTGGTCTGTCATACCCAGGTAACAGGTAATTTACCAGGAACCATGGTTGGTCTGACATACCCAGGTAACAGGTAATTTACCAGGAAGGAACCATGGTTGGTCTGTCATACCCAGGTAACAGGTAATTTACCAGGAAGGAACCATGGTTGGTCTGTCATACCCAGGTAACAGGTAATTTACCAGGAAGGAACCATGGTTGGTCTGTCATACCCAGGTAACAGGTAATTTACCAGGAAGGAACCATGGTTGGTCTGTCACACCCAGGTAACAGGTCATTTACCAGGAAGGAACCATGGTTGGTCTGTCACACCCAGGTAATAGTCAGGTAATTTACCAGGAAGGAACCATGGTTGGTCTGTCACACCCAGGTAACAGGTCATTTACCAGGAAGGAACCATGGTTGGTCTGTCATACCCAGGTAACAGGTAATTTACCAGGAAGGAACCATGGTTGGTCTGTCATACCCAGGTAACAGGTAATTTACCAGGAAGGAACCATGGTTGGTCTGTCATACCCAGGTAATAGTCAGGTAATTTACCAGGAAGGAACCATGGTTGGTCTGTCACACCCAGGTAACAGGTCATTTACCAGGAAGGAACCATGGTTGGTCTGTCACACCCAGGTAATAGTCAGGTAATTTACCAGGAAGGAACCATGGTTGGTCTGTCACACCCAGGTAACAGGTCATTTACCAGGAAGGAACCATGGTTGGTCTGTCATACCCAGGTAACAGGTAATTTACCAGGAAGGAACCATGGTTGGTCTGACATCCCCAGGTAACAGGTAATTTACCAGGAACCATGGTTGGTCTGTCATACCCAGGTAACAGGTAATTTACCAGGAAGGAACCATGGTTGGTCTGACATACCCAGGTAACAGGTCATTTACCAGGAAGGAACCATGGTTGGTCTGACATACCCAGGTAACAGGTCATTTACCAGGAAGGAACCATGGTTGGTCTGTCATACCCAGGTAACAGGTAATTTACCAGGAACCATGGTTGGTCTGTCATACCCAGGTAACAGGTAATTTACCAGGAACCATGGTTGGTCTGACATACCCAGGTAACAGGTAATTTACCAGGAACCATGGTTGGTCTGTCATACCCAGGTAACAGGTAATTTACCAGGAACCATGGTTGGTCTGTCATACCCAAGTAACAGGTAATTTACCAGGAAGGAATCATGGTTGGTCTGTCATACCCAGGTAACAGGTAATTTACCAGGAATCATGGTTGGTCTGTCATACCCAGGTAACAGGTAATTTACCAGGAACCATGGTTGGTCTGACATACCCAGGTAACAGGTAATTTACCAGGAAGGAACCATGGTTGGTCTGTCATACCCAGGTAACAGGTCATTTACCAGGAATCATGGTTGGTCTGTCATACCCAGGTAACAGGTAATTTACCAGGAAGGAACCATGGTTGGTCTGTCATACCCAGGTAATAGTCAGGTAATTTACCAGGAAGGAACCATGGTTGGTCTGACATACCCAGGTAACAGGTAATTTACCAGGAAGGAACCATGGTTGGTCTGTCACACCCAGGTAATAGTCAGGTAATTTACCAGGAAGGAACCATGGTTGTTCTGTCACACCCAGGTAACAGGTAATTTACCAGGAACCATGGTTGGTCTGACATACCCAGGTAACAGGTAATTTACCAGGAACCATGGTTGGTCTGACATACCCAGGTAACAGGTAATTTACCAGGAACCATGGTTGGTCTGACATACCCAGGTAACAGGTAATTTACCAGGAACCATGGTTGGTCTGTCATACCCAGGTAACAGGTAATTTACCAGGAAGGAATCATGGTTGGTCTGACATACCCAGGTAACAGGTAATTTACCAGGAACCATGGTTGGTCTGACATACCCAGGTAACAGGTAATTTACCAGGAACCATGGTTGGTCTGACATACCCAGGTAACAGGTAATTTACCAGGAACCATGGTTGGTCTGTCATACCCAGGTAACAGGTAATTTACCAGGAAGGAATCATGGTTGGTCATGCGTGCTCAGCCCCCTCCTGTACTCCCTGTTCACCCATGACTGCGTGGCCACGCACGTCTGCAATTCAATCATGACGTTTGCAGATGACACGACAGTAATAGGCCTGATTACCAAAAATGATGAGACAGTCTACAGGGAGGAGGTGCCAGTAACGCATCACCGGGGGCACACAGCCTACCCTCCAGGACACCTACAGCACCCGATGTCACAGGAAGGCCAAAAAGACCATCAAGGACATCAACCACCCGAGCCACTGCCTGTTCACCCCGCTATCATCCAGAAGGCGAGGTCAGTACAGGTGCATCAAAGCTGGGACCGAGAGACTGAAAAACAGCTTCTATCTCAAGGCCATCAGACTGTTAAATGGCCCTCACTAGCCGGCTACCACCCGGTTACCCAACCCTGCACCCTAAAGGCTGCTGCCCCATATACATAGACATGGAATCACTGGGTACTTTAATAATGTTTACATACTGCTTTACTCATCTCATATGTGTTTACTGGGGCGGCAGATAGCCTAGTGGTTAGAGCTGGTGGGCCAGTAACCGAAAGGTTGCTGTATCAAATCCCCGAGCTGACAAGGTAAACATCTGTCATTCTGAGCAAGGCAGTGAACCCTCTATTCCCCGGGAACTGAAGATGTGGATGTTTCAATGTGGTCTGAAAATGGTACTCTGTAAAATGACGCATGAAAACACGTCTCGTAAGATAACAACATGGAACAATGTAGCTGGACCGACACTGGTCTGCTTCACTGGTCTGCTTCACTGGTCAGCTTCACTGGTCTGCTTCACTTGTCAGCTTCACTGGTCTGCTTCACTGGTCTGCTTCACTGGTCTGCTTCACTGGTCTGCTTCACTGGTCAGCTTCACTGGTCTGCTTCACTGGTCTGCTTCACTGGTCTGCTTCACTGGTCTGCTTCACTGGTCTGCTTCACTGGTCTGCTTCACTGGTCTGCTTCACTGGTCTGCTTCACTGGTCTGCTTCACTGGTCTGCTTCACTGGTCTGCTTCACTGGTCTGCTTCACTGGTCTGCTTCACTGGTCTGCTTCACTGGTCTGCTTCACTGGTCTGCTTCACTGGTCTGCTTCACTGGTCTGCTTCACTGGTCAGCTTCACTGGTCTGCTTCACTGGTCTGCTTCACTGGTCAGCTTCACTGGTCTGCTTCACTGGTCTGCTTCACTGGTCAGCTTCACTGGTCTGCTTCACTGGTCTGCTTCACTGGTCTGCTTCACTGGTCTGCTTCACTGGTCTGCTTCACTGGTCTGCTTCACTGGCTTCACTGGTTTGCTTCACTGGTCTGCTTCACTGGTCACTGGTTTGCTTCACTTCACTGGTCTGCTTCACTGGTCTGCTTCACTGGTTTGCTTCACTGGTCTGCTTCACTGGTCTGCTTCACTGGTCAGCTTCACTGGTCTGCTTCACTGGTCTGCTTCACTGGTCTGCTTCACTGGTCTGCTTCACTGGTCTGCTTCACTGGTCAGCTTCACTGGTCTGCTTCACTGGTCTGCTTCACTGGTCTGCTTCAAAGAAACACGTCCCACTGTGCTTGATGACAGTTGCTCACCCTCCCGCCAATAACGAGGGAAAATGCCCCGAGTTGTGAAAGAGCCTAGTGGTTTCCCTCTATGGCTGAACAAAACCACGTGTCCCAAAATGGCACCCTATTTCCCTATTATAGTGCACTACTTCTGAACAGAGCCTAATGGGCCCTGTTCAAAAGTAGTGCACTACATAGGGTGCCATTTGGGATGTAACCAAAGCTCTCAGAGGGTCACTTGGCAACTCCTGTGTGCTCAATCTGTCTCAAGCGCACCAGCTCTCCTTTATTGGGTTAAGTCCCAAATGGTACCTGATTCACTACATAGTGCACTACTTCTGACCGGAGCCTGATGGGCCCTGTTCTAAAGTAGTGCACTATAAAGGGAATAAGGTGCCATTTGGGATGTGGGACATGATCTACGGTAAACATCATGATGTGTGTAGAGCCTGGGCCTCAATGGCTGATGTGTTTGCAGTGTTGTCCATATATTTAATTTCATCAAGGGGAATTTACAGTGAGCGTTTATACTCTATCGGGTGTTCCAGCATCCTAAACCACTTGAGGAGAAGAAAACTGACGTAATCATGTCAAATATTAATAACTGGGTGACGTAGGCACAATATCCCGAGCCACTTCTCTTTTTGACAAATGACTGATTCCACCGTGTCATTCATTTAGGAACACACACGTATATATATTATGTCATCTTTTTGTTCATAAATCACCTTCTCTTTTTTCTCTGCCTGTGGTGTTATATTTGTGTATAGTTTTGCAATTCGGTGTAATAACGTTGACCTGGTTAACCCAGGTAGGGAAGCCGGAAGGGAGGGGGGGATACCCGCGGATTGACCTGAATGCTGAGAGAGGAACCACAATGACGTCTCCTAGACAATATAAATACTGTCCCGACCAGGTAGAAAACATGACAACCTACCAAACCAACCCGCAAGGTAAGCAGCCTAATCTGCGATCTTGGTATTATTATTATTAGTATTATAGTATTACAACAGGTCTCTCTTACAAAATAGATTTATGATCTCCTGTAGCGTGTAGTCTATAGGATTAGATAAATCAAAACAAGTTATCTGACTGTAATTTATTCTTTCCAGGTGAACTGTGATATTTTAGCGTTATTATTCAAACTGAAGAAAGACAAATCTCCCGGAGCCAATATGAAGTTCAGCACGGTCCAACTCGTCGCCGCTGTGGTCGTGTTGATGAGCGTCTGTCTGCTGCGCGAATCCGTGGCGCACTCCATCCATCGCCCGCTCAGCGCCCCCCTGCACAGCGCGGATACCGACACCATGGTACAGCAGGTGGCTCAACATGTAAGTTACTTCATCATATTTCATATTCCATAATGGCTTATAATTGTAGGACTAAACTAAATATATTCTATTTGTAGAACTAGTAGCCTATTATTTAGTCCTTTTATTCGGGTTTATTTCATTATGATTATGACTTTAAAAAGCCTAATGATGCCATTCATGTCTGTTTCAACAGGCGCAAAGTTCTGACATCGATACTGACACTAAACTGATGCCTGACATCGATACTAAAAAGGTCTGTCTATTAAACCAATGAGTAATGTCATGTTAATCCATGTCTAGCCTACATTATTTTACAGCTTGGTGTGAAATGGTATTTAGTTTAGTGTTGTATTTTCTATTTCTACCACCTGATGCAGCTGTAGGCAATACTAACCATATCATACTAATGAATTGATGCCTTTGAACTGACCTTTGAACTGATGTCTCCAACGGCAGAACCACAGAGACATCTGCTGCCTGCATGCTAACATCCTGGACTTCTACCTGAGTAACATCCTGACCACTAAGGAGAAGCAGGACAAGCATCATCCTAAACTCCCTGCCCTGAAGGAAGACCTGGCCCGAGTCAGCAGAGACCTGAAGGAACACGGCTGTGTAAGTCTCTGTCATCTGCTTCACCTACACTCCTTTGTTTCATCCCCTTCTCTCTTCATCCATGTTTCATCCCCTTCTCTCTTCGTCCATGTTTCATCCCCTTCTCTCTTCATCCATGTTTCTCTCTGTCTCTCTGTCTCTCTGTCTCTCTGTCTCTCTTTCTCTCTGTCTCTCTGTCTCTCTGTCTCTCTTTCTCTCTGTCTCTCTGTCTAACTTAATCTCTCTTCATCCATTCTTTACCTTTACAACACCTTCCAATGTGTCTGTCTGTCTAACTTCCTCTCTCTTCCTTTCTCTTCCTCTCTCTTCCTCTCTCTTCCTCTCTCTTCCTTCCTCTTCCTCTCTCTTCCTCTCTCTTCCTCTCTTCCTTTCTCTCCTCTCTCTCTTAGTTAGAGATCTTAAGTGTGATATTGTGTAGAGATGGTGTTTATAACAGAGAAAGTGACTGATTTTCTCTCTTTCTTCAAGGCTATTAAACACTACAATGACCACCACCACAGCATTGCTTTCCGCAAGAAGTTGTCTGAGGTAATTCTCCAGGACACCCTGTTCAGACTTGATCATTTTCATACTTGTCACAAAGAAACACGATAAACAAAGTTATGAACAAGAGTTAATGCAAGAATCAAAGTGAATATGAATCCATTGAACATTTGATTGAATGTGATCTTTGTCTAAAACCCCCATTGTTTTTGGTTTGTTGTTTCAGATGGAGGAGGGGAAAGGGATCAAGAAAGCCATTGGAGAGATTGACATCCTCTTCACCTTCCTGAAAGACTTCTGTGTGCACGCCTAGATCCAACATCATCCTATATCATCACATAGAGATGTACATCTAGATCCAACACATCCTATATCATCACATAGAGATTTACATCTAGATCCAACACATCCTATATCATCACATAGAGATTTACATCTAGATCCAACACATCCTATATCATTACATAGAGATGTACATCTAGATCCAACACATCCTATATCATCACGTAGAGATTTACATCTAGATCCAACATCATCCTATATCATCACATAGAGATGTACGCCTAGATCCAACACATCCTATATCATCACATAGAAAAGTACATCTAGATCCAACACATCCTATATCATCACATAGAAAAGTACATCTAGATCCAACACATCCTATATCATCACATAGAGATGTACATCTAGATCCAACATCATCCTATATCATCACATAGAGATGTACATCTAGATCCAACATCATCCTATATCCTCACATAGAGATGTACATCTAGGTTTTAGTCATGCTATGTTTCTGTACCTGATATCCTATAAGGATATTGTGTGTTATATTTGTATTCATTTTGCATTGCTTATTTATTATTGATCTATTTATTGTTGTTGCTAAGCAACATGCAAACTGGTGAAATGTATTTAAAATGCATCAGGATTCTGTTGACATCAGATGTGCAGGGTCTTGAGCATTTCATATGTAGCCCCATGGTGGCACTTATTTTCTACATCTTGTGCTGGACACAATAATAATACTATATTTATTTAAGTTTTTGGAAAATATATTTAAACAGACAATGTATTCCATTTTTAAGTTATTATCATTGTTTTAATGATTATGAAATGTTTAAGTTATTATTACATCTATTGAGCAAATGTGTATTTTGCTATAAAGTGATTGTATTTATATAGGAAGTGAATGCAGCTGTCTGGAACATGGGGAAATGTATTGAATTTACCACAGTGTTTGTACCCTAAGATTCATAAAATAAAACACTTTTCAAAAACACATTCTTCTTGTCAAATATATTATTGTCTTTACACAGTGTACGTTATAGACTTAGACAGACGTGGAATAACTTTAAATGTGTACAGCAGTAGTTATATAGGAGGAGTCTTGACTAGAATACAGTATAGACTTAGACAGCAGTAGTTACAGTGTACGTTATAGACTTAGACAGAGGTAGAATATCTTTATTTTTCCAGAATGATCTTTAGACGCTGAACATACAAACAACATTAAATTCACACATTCAGCACACAACTGTTTTCCCCATA
>NW_026290825.1:1036967-1066967 GCF_023373465.1 Oncorhynchus keta
CACCACCACACCTCTCATCTCCTGACTGTGACCCCCCCCACCACCACCACACCTCTCATCTCCTGACTGTGACCCCCCCCACCACCACACCTCTCATCTCCTAACTGTGACCCCCCACCACCACCACACCTCTCATCTCCTAACTGTGACCCCCCACCACCACCACACCTCTCATCTCCTGACTGTGACCCCCCCCCACCACCACCACACCTCTCATCTCCTAACTGTGACCTCCCCCACCACCACCTCTCATCTCCTGACTGTGACCCCCCTCCACCACCACCACCTCTCATCTCCTAACTGTGACCCCCCACAACACAACCTCCAACCCAGTTCTGATGACAGAGGTCTGACCCAGTTCTTATGACAGAGGTCTAACCCAGTTCTTATGCCAGAGGTCTAACCCAGTTCTGATGATAGAGGTCTAACCCAGTTCTTATTACAGAGGTCTAACCCAGTTCTTATGACAGAGGTCTAACCCAGTTCTTATGGACAGAGGTCTAACCCAGTTCTGATGACAGAGGTCTAACCCAGTTCTGATGACAGAGGTCTAACCCAGTTCTTATGACAGAGGTCTAACCCAGTTCTGATGACAGAGGTCTAACCCAGTTCTTATGGACAGAGGTCTAACCCAGTTCTTATGACAGAGGTCTAACCCAGTTCTTATGACAGAGGTCTAACCCAGTTCTGATGACAGAGGTCTAACCCAGTTCTTATGACAGAGGTCTAACCCAGTTCTTATGACAGAGGTCTAACCAGTTCCAGTTCTGAGTTCTGACAGAGGTCTAACCCAGTTCTTATGGACAGAGGTCTAACCCAGTTCTGATGACAGAGGTCTAACCCAGTTCTGATGACAGAGGTCTAACCCAGTTCTTATGACAGAGGTCTAACCCAGTTCTTATGACAGAGGTCTAACCCAGTTCTGATGACAGAGGTCTAACCCAGTTCTTATGACAGAGGTCTAACCCAGTTCTTATGACAGAGGTCTAACCCAGTTCTGATGACAGAGGTCTAACCCAGTTCTTATGACAGAGGTCTAACCCAGTTCTTATGACAGAGGTCTAACCCAGTTCTTATGACAGAGGTCTAACCCAGTTCTGATGACAGAGGTCTAACCCAGTTCTTATGACAGAGGTCTAACCCAGTTCTTATGACAGAGGTCTAACCCAGTTCTGATGACAGAGGTCTAACCCAGTTCTTATGACAGAGGTCTAACCCAGTTCTGATGACAGAGGTCTAACCCAGTTCTGATGACAGAGGTCTAACCCAGTTCTGATGACAGAGGTCTAACCCAGTTCTTATGACAGAGGTCTAACCCAGTTCTGATGACAGAGGTCTAACCCAGTTCTGATGACAGAGGTCTAACCCAGTTCTTATGGACAGAGGTCTAACCCAGTTCTTATGACAGAGGTCTAACCCAGTTCTGATGACAGAGGTCTAACCCAGTTCTTATGGACAGAGGTCTAACCCAGTTCTGATGACAGAGGTCTAACCCAGTTCTGATGACAGAGGTCTAACCCAGTTCTTATGACAGAGGTCTAACCCAGTTCTTATGACAGAGGTCTAACCCAGTTCTGATGACAGAGGTCTAACCCAGTTCTTATGACAGAGGTCTAACCCAGTTCTTATGACAGAGGTCTAACCTAGTTCTGATGACAGAGGTCTAACCCAGTTCTGATGACAGAGGTCTAACCCAGTTCTTATGACAGAGGTCTAACCCAGTTCTGATGACAGAGGACTAAACCAGTTCTTATGACAGAGGTCTAACCCAGTTCTTATGACAGAGGTCTAACCCAGTTCTGATGACAGAGGTCTAACCCAGTTCTTATGACAGAGGTCTAACCCAGTTCTTATGACAGAGGTCTAACCCAGTTCTGATGACAGAGGTCTAACCCAGTTCTCATGACAGAGGTCTAACCCAGTTCTGATGACAGAGGTCTAACCCAGTTCTTATGACAGAGGTCTAACCCAGTTCTTATGACAGAGGTCTAACCCAGTTCTGATGACAGAGGTCTAACCCAGTTCTGATGACAGAGGTCTAACCCAGTTCTTATGACAGAGGTCTAACCCAGTTCTGATGACAGAGGTCTAACCCAGTTCTTATGACAGAGGTCTAACCCAGTTCTAATGACAGAGGTCTAACCCAGTTCTGATGACAGAGGTCTAACCCAGTTCTTATGACAGAGGTCTAACCCAGTTCTTATGACAGAGGTCTAACCCAGTTCTGATGACAGAGGTCTAACCCAGTTCTTATGACAGAGGACCAGTTCTGACAGAGGTCTAACCCAGTTCTTATGACAGAGGTCTAACCCAGTTCTTATGACAGAGGTCTAACCCAGTTCTGATGACAGAGGTCTAACCCAGTTCTTATGACAGAGGTCTAACCCAGTTCTTATGACAGAGGTCTAACCCAGTTCTGATGACAGAGGTCTAACCCAGTTCTGATGACAGAGGTCTAACCCAGTTCTTATGACAGAGGTCTAACCCAGTTCTGATGACAGAGGTCTAACCCAGTTCTTATGACAGAGGTCTAACCCAGTTCTTATGACAGAGGTCTAACCCAGTTCTGATGACAGAGGTCTAACCCAGTTCTTATGACAGAGGTCTAACCCAGTTCTGATGACAGAGGTCTAACCCAGTTCTTATGACAGAGGTCTAACCCAGTTCTTATGACAGAGGTCTAACCCAGTTCTGATGACAGAGGTCTAACCCAGTTCTTATGACAGAGGTCTAACCCAGTTCTTATGACAGAGGTCTAACCCAGTTCTTATGACAGAGGTCTAACCCAGTTCTTATGACAGAGGTCTAACCCAGTTCTTATGACAGAGGTCTAACCCAGTTCTTATGACAGAGGTCTAACCCAGTTCTGATGACAGAGGTCTAACCCAGTTCTTATGACAGAGGTCTAACCCAGTTCTTATGACAGAGGTCTAACCCAGTTCTTATGACAGAGGTCTAACCCAGTTCTGATGACAGAGGTCTAACCCAGTTCTGATGACAGAGGTCTAACCCAGTTCTGATGACAGAGGTCTAACCCAGTTCTGATGACAGAGGTCTAACCCAGTTCTGATGACAGAGGTCTCTGACAACCCAGTTCTGATGACAGAGGTCTAACCCAGTTCTTATGACAGAGGTCTAACCCAGTTCTGATGACAGAGGTCTAACCCAGTTCTAATGACAGAGGTCTAACCCAGTTCTGATGACAGAGGTCTAACCCAGTTCTTATGACAGAGGTCTAACCCAGTTCTTATGACAGAGGTCTAACCCAGTTCTGATGACAGAGGTCTAACCCAGTTCTGATGACAGAGGTCTAACCCAGTTCTGATGACAGAGGTCTAACCCAGTTCTTATGACAGAGGTCTAACCCAGTTCTGATGACAGAGGTCTAACCCAGTTCTTATGACAGAGGTCTAACCCAGTTCTTATGACAGAGGTCTAACCCAGTTCTTATGACAGAGGTCTAACCCAGTTCTTATGACAGAGGTCTAACCCAGTTCTGATGACAGAGGTCTAACCCAGTTCTGATGACAGAGGTCTAACCCAGTTCTTATGACAGAGGTCTAACCCAGTTCTGATGACAGAGGTCTAACCCAGTTCTTATGACAGAGGTCTAACCCAGTTCTATGACAGAGGTCTAACAGTTCCAGTTCTTATGACAGAGGTCTAACCCAGTTCTTATGACAGAGGTCTAACCCAGTTCTTATGACAGAGGTCTAACCCAGTTCCAGAGTTCAGTTTATGACAGAGGTCTAACCCAGTTCTGATGACAGAGGTCTAACCCAGTCTCTGATGACAGAGGTCTAACCCAGTTCTGATGACAGAGGTCTAACCCAGTTCTTATGACAGAGGTCTAACCCAGTCTCTATGACAGAGGTCTAACCCAGTTCTTATGACAGAGGTCTAACCCAGTTCTTATGACAGAGGTCTAACCCAGTTCTTATGACAGAGGTCTAACCCAGTTCTTATGACAGAGGTCTAACCCAGTTCTTATGACAGAGGTCTAACCCAGTTCTATGACAGAGGTCTAACCCAGTTCTTATGACAGAGGTCTAACCCAGATGACAGAGGTCTAACCTAGTTCTGTTCTTATGACAGAGGTCTAACCCAGTTCTGATGACAGAGGTCTAACCCAGTTCTTATGACAGAGGTCTAACCCAGTTCTTATGACAGAGGTCTAACCAGTTCTTATGACAGTTCTTATGACAGAGGTCTAACCCAGTTCTAATGACAGAGGTCTAACCCAGTTCTGATGACAGAGGTCTATGACAGAGGTCTAACCCAGTTCTATGACAGAGGTCTAACCCAGTTCTGATGACAGAGGTCTAACCCAGTTCTTATGACAGAGGTCTAACCCAGTTCTTATGACAGAGGTCTAACCCAGTTCTGATGACAGAGGTCTAACCCAGTTCTGATGACAGAGGTCTAACCCAGTTCTGATGACAGAGGTCTAACCCAGTTCTGATGACAGAGGTCTAACCCAGTTCTTATGACAGAGGTCTAACCCAGTTCTAACCCAGTTCTGATGACAGAGGTCTAACCCAGTTCTGATGACAGAGGTCTAACCCAGTTCTGATGACAGAACCCAGTTCTGATGACAGAGGTCTAACCCAGTTCTGATGACAGAGGTCTAACCCAGTTCTGATGACAGAGGTCTAACCCAGTTCTGATGACAGAGGTCTAACCCAGTTCTGATGACAGAGGTCTAACCCAGTTCTGATGACAGAGGTCTAACCCAGTTCCAGTTCAGTTGATGACAGAGGTCTAACCCAGTTCTGATGACAGAGGTCTAACCCAGTTCTGATGACAGAGGTCTAACCCAGTTCTTATGACAGAGGTCTAACCCCATGTTCTAACCCATGACAGAGGTCTAACCCAGTTCTGATGACAGAGGTCTAACCCAGTTCTTATGACAGAGGTCTAACCCAGTTCTGATGACAGAGGTCTAACCCAGTTCTGATGACAGAGGTCTAACCCAGTTCTGATGACAGAGGTCTAACCCAGTTCTGATGACAGAGGTCTAACCCAGTTCTGATGACAGAGGTCTAACCCAGTTCTGATGACAGAGGTCTAACCCAGTTCTTATGACAGAGGTCTAACCCAGTTCTGATGACAGAGGTCTAACCCAGTTCTGATGACAGAGGTCTAACCCAGTTCTGATGACAGAGGTCTAACCCAGTTCTGATGACAGAGGTCTAACCCAGTTCTGATGACAGAGGTCTAACCCAGTTCTGATGACAGAGGTCTAACCCAGTTCTGATGACAGAGGTCTAACCCAGTTCTGATGACAGAGGTCTAACCCAGTTCTTATGACAGAGGTCTAACCCAGTTCTGATGACAGAGGTTCAGTTTATGACAGAGGTCTAACCCAGTTCTTATGACAGAGGTCTAACCCAGTTCTTATGACAGAGGTCTAACCCAGTTCTGATGACAGAGGTCTAACCCAGTTCTGATGACAGAGGTCTAACCCAGTTCTAATGACAGAGGTCTAACCCAGTTCTTATGACAGAGGTCTAACCCAGTTCTTATGACAGAGGTCTAACTAACCCAGTTCTGATGACAGAGGTCTAACCCAGTTCTAATGACAGAGGTCTAACCCAGTTCTTATGACAGAGGTCTAACCCAGTTCTGATGACAGAGGTCTAACCCAGTTCTGATGACAGAGGTCTAACCCAGTTCTGATGACAGAGGTTCTAGTTCTGATGACAGAGGTCTAACCCAGTTCTGATGACAGAGGTCTAACCCAGTTCTAATGACAGAGGTCTAACCCAGTTCTTATGACAGAGGTCTAACCCAGTTCTTATGACAGAGGTCTAACCCAGTTCTAATGACAGAGGTCTAACCCAGTTCTGATGACAGAGGTCTAACCCAGTTCTGATGACAGAGGTCTAACCCAGTTCTATGACAGAGGTCTAACCCAGTTCTATGACAGAGGTCTAACCCAGTTCTTATGACAGAGGTCTAACCCAGTTCTGATGACAGAGGTCTAACCCAGTTCTGATGACAGAGGTCTAACCCAGTTCTTATGACAGAGGTCTAACCCAGTTCTGATGACAGAGGTCTAACCCAGTTCTGATGACAGAGGTCTAACCCAGTTCTTATGACAGAGGTCTGACAGAGGTCTAACCCAGTTCTTATGACAGAGGTCTAACCCAGTTCTGATGACAGAGGTCTAACCCAGTTCTTATGACAGAGGTTCTGAACCCAGTTCTTATGACAGAGGTCTAACCCAGTTCTGATGACAGAGGTCTAACCCAGTTCTTATGACAGAGGTCTAACCCAGTTCTGATGACAGAGGTCTAACCCAGTTCTGATGACAGAGGTCTGAACCCAGTTCTGATGACAGAGGTCTAACCCAGTTCTTATGACAGAGGTCTAACCCAGTTCTTGATGACAGAGGTCTAACCCAGTTCTGATGACAGAGGTCTAACCCAGTTCTGATGACAGAGGTCTAACCCAGTTCTGATGACAGAGGTCTAACCCAGTTCTGATGACAGAGGTCTAACCCAGTTCTGATGACAGAGGTCTAACCCAGTTCTGATGACAGAGGTCTAACCCAGTTCTGATGACAGAGTTCTGTCTAACCCAGTTCTAATGACAGAGGTCTAACCCAGTTCTGATGACAGAGGTCTAACCCAGTTCTGATGACAGAGGTCTAACCCAGTTCTGATGACAGAGGTCTAACCCAGTTCTGATGACAGAGGTCTAACCCAGTTCTGATGACAGAGGTCTAACCCAGTTCTGATGACAGAGGTCTAACCCAGTTCTGATGACAGAGGTCTAACCCAGTTCTGATGACAGAGGTCTAACCCAGTTCTGATGACAGAGGTCTAACCCAGTTCTGATGACAGAGGTCTAACCCAGTTCTGATGACAGAGGTCTAACCCAGTTCTAACCCATGACAGAGGTCTAACCCAGTTCTTATGACAGAGGTCTAACCCAGTTCTGATGACAGAGGTCTAACCCAGTTCTTATGACAGAGGTCTAACCCAGTTCTGATGACAGAGGTCTAACCCAGTTCTTATGACAGAGGTCTAACCCAGTTCTTATGACAGAGGTCTAACCCAGTTCTGATGACAGAGGTCTAACCCAGTTCTGATGACAGAGGTCTAACCCAGTTCTGATGACAGAGGTCTAACCCAGTTCTGATGACAGAGGTCTAACCCAGTTCTGATGACAGAGGTCTAACCCAGTTCTGATGACAGAGGTCTAAGTTCTGATGACAGAGGTCTAAGTTCTGATGACAGAGGTCTAACCCAGTTCTGATGACAGAGGTCTAACCCAGTTCTGATGACAGAGGTCTAACCCAGTTCTGATGACAGAGGTCTAACCCAGTTCTGATGACAGAGGTCTAACCCAGTTCTGATGACAGAGGTCTAACCCAGTTCTGATGACAGAGGTCTAACCCAGTTCTGATGACAGAGGTCTAACCCAGTTCTGATGACAGAGGTCTAACCCAGTTCTTATGACAGAGGTCTAACCCAGTTCTGATGACAGAGGTCTAACCCAGTTCTGATGACAGAGGTCTAACCCAGTTCTGATGACAGAGGTCTAACCCAGTTCTGATGACAGAGGTCTAACCCAGTTCTGATGACAGAGGTCTAACCCAGTTCTTATGACAGAGGTCTAACCCAGTTCTGATGACAGAGGTCTAACCCAGTTCTGATGACAGAGGTCTAACCCAGTTCTGATGACAGAGGTCTAACCCAGTTCTGATGACAGAGGTTCTGATGACAGAGGTCTAACCCAGTTCTTATGACAGAGGTCTAACCCAGTTCTGATGACAGAGGTCTAACCCAGTTCTTATGACAGAGGTCTAACCCAGTTCTGATGACAGAGGTCTAACCCAGTTCTTATGACAGAGGTCTAACCCAGTTCTGATGACAGAGGTCTAACCCAGTTCTTATGACAGAGGTCTAACCCAGTTCTGATGACAGAGGTCTAACCCAGTTCTTATGACAGAGGTCTAACCCAGTTCTGATGACAGAGGTCTAACCCAGTTCTGATGACAGAGGTCTAACCCAGTTCTTATGACAGAGGTCTAACCCAGTTCTGATGACAGAGGTCTAACCCAGTTCTGATGACAGAGGTCTAACCCAGTTCTGATGACAGAGGTCTAACCCAGTTCTGATGACAGAGGTCTAACCCAGTTCTGATGACAGAGGTCTAACCCAGTTCTGATGACAGAGGTCTAACCCAGTTCTGATGACAGAGGTTCTAAGGTCCCAGTTCTGATGACAGAGGTCTAACCCAGTTCTGATGACAGAGGTCTAACCCAGTTCTGATGACAGAGGTCTAACCCAGTTCTTATGACAGAGGTCTAACCCAGTTCTTATGACAGAGGTCTAACCCAGTTCTGATGACAGAGGTCTAACCCAGTTCTGATGACAGAGGTCTAACCCAGTTCTTATGACAGAGGTCTAACCCAGTTCTGATGACAGAGGTCTAACCCAGTTCTGATGACAGAGGTCTAACCCAGTTCTGATGACAGAGGTCTAACCCAGTTCTGATCTAACCCAGTTCTGATGACAGAGGTCTAACCCAGTTCTGATGACAGAGGTCTAACCCAGTTCTGATGACAGAGGTCTAACCCAGTTCTGATGACAGAGGTCTAACCCAGTTCTGATGACAGAGGTCTAACCCAGTTCTGATGACAGAGGTCTAACCCAGTTCTTATGACAGAGGTCTAACCCAGTTCTGATGACAGAGGTCTAACCCAGTTCTGATGACAGAGGTCTAACCCAGTTCTGATGACAGAGGTCTAACCCAGTTCTGATGACAGAGGTCTAAGTTCCCAGTTCTGATGACAGAGGTCTAACCCAGTTCTGATGACAGAGGTCTAACCCAGTTCTGATGACAGAGGTCTAACCCAGTTCTGATGACAGAGGTCTAACCCAGTTCTGATGACAGAGGTCTAACCCAGTTCTGATGACAGAGGTCTAACCCAGTTCTATGACAGAGGTCTAACCCAGTTCTGATGACAGAGGTCTAACCCAGTTCTGATGACAGAGGTCTAACCCAGTTCTGATGACAGAGGTCTAACCCAGTTCTGATGACAGAGGTCTAACCCAGTTCTGATGACAGAGGTCTAACCCAGTTCTGATGACAGAGGTCTAACCCAGTTCTTATGACAACCCAGTTCTTATGACAGAGGTCTAACCCAGTTCTGATGACAGAGGTCTAACCCAGTTCTGATGACAGACAGAGGTCTAACCCAGTTCTGATGACAGAGGTCTAACCCAGTTCTGATGACAGAGGTCTAACCCAGTTCTGATGACAGAGGTCTAACCCAGTTCTGATGACAGAGGTCTAACCCAGTTCTGATGACAGAGGTCTAACCCAGTTCTGATGACAGAGGTCTAACCCAGTTCTGATGACAGAGGTCTAACCCAGTTCTGATGACAGAGGTCTAACCCAGTTCTGATGACAGAGGTCTAACCCAGTTCTGATGACAGAGGTCTAACCCAGTTCTGATGACAGAGGTCTAACCCAGTTCTGATGACAGAGGTCTAACCCAGTTCTGATGACAGAGGTCTAACTGATGACCAGTTCTGATGACAGAGGTCTAACCCAGTTCTGATGACAGAGGTCTAACCCAGTTCTGATGACAGAGGTCTAACCCAGTTCTGATGACAGAGGTCTAACCCAGTTCTGATGACAGAGGTCTAACCCAGTTCTGATGACAGAGGTCTAACCCAGTTCTGATGACAGAGGTCTAACCCAGTTCTGATGACAGAGTTCAGTTCTGATGACAGAGGTCTAACCCAGTTCTGATGACAGAGGTCTAACCCAGTTCTAATGACAGAGGTCTAACCCAGTTCTGATGACAGAGGTCTAACCCAGTTCTGATGACAGAGGTCTAACCCAGTTCTGATGACAGAGGTCTAACCCAGTTCTAATGACAGAGAGGTTCTGATGACAACCCAGTTCTGATGACAGAGGTCTAACCCAGTTCTTATGACAGAGGTCTAACCCAGTTCTGATGACAGAGGTCTAACCCAGTTCTGATGACAGAGGTCTAACCCAGTTCTGATGACAGAGGTCTAACCCAGTTCTGATGACAGAGGTCTAACCCAGTTCTGATGACAGAGGTCTAACCCAGTTCTTATGACAGAGGTCTAACCCAGTTCTTATGACAGAGGTCTAACCCAGTTCTGATGACAGAGGTCTAACCCAGTTCTGATGACAGAGGTCTAACCCAGTTCTGATGACAGAGGTCTAACCCAGTTCTGATGACAGAGGTCTAACCCAGTTCTGATGACAGAGGTCTAACCCAGTTCTGATGACAGAGGTCTAACCCAGTTCTAATGACAGAGGTCTAACCCAGTTCTAATGACAGAGGTCTAACCCAGTTCTAATGACAGAGGTCTAACCCAGTTCTAATGACAGAGGTCTAACCCAGTTCTGATGACAGAGGTCTAACCCAGTTCTGATGACAGAGGTCTAACCCAGTTCTAATGACAGAGGTCTAACCCAGTTCTTATGACAGAGGTCTAACCCAGTTCTGATGACAGAGGTCTAACCCAGTTCTTATGACAGAGGTCTAACCCAGTTCTGATGACAGAGGTCTAACCCAGTTCTGACAACCCAGTTCTGATTCTGATGACCCAGTTCTGATGACAGAGGTCTAACCCAGTTCTGATGACAGAGGTCTAACCCAGTTCTTATGACAGAGGTCTAACCCAGTTCTTATGACAGAGGTCTAACCCAGTTCTGATGACAGAGGTCTAACCCAGTTCTGATGACAGAGGTCTAACCCAGTTCTGATGACAGAGGTCTAACCCAGTTCTTATGACAGAGGTCTAACCCAGTTCTGATGACAGAGGTCTAACCCAGTTCTGATGACAGAGGTCTAACCCAGTTCTGATGACAGAGGTCTAACCCAGTTCTGATGACAGAGGTCTAACCCAGTTCTGATGACAGAGGTCTAACCCAGTTCTTATGACAGAGGTCTAACCCAGTTCTGATGACAGAGGTCTAACCCAGTTCTGATGACAGAGGTCTAACCCAGTTCTGATGACAGAGGTCTAACCCAGTTCTGATGACAGAGGTCTAACCCAGTTCTAATGACAGAGGTCTAACCCAGTTCTAATGACAGAGGTCTAACCCAGTTCTAATGACAGAGGTCTAACCCAGTTCTGATGACAGAGGTCTAACCCAGTTCTGATGACAGAGGTCTAACCCAGTTCTGATGACAGAGGTCTAACCCAGTTCTTATGACAGAGGTCTAACCCAGTTCTGATGACAGAGGTCTAACCCAGTTCTTATGACAGAGGTCTAACCCAGTTCTGATGACAGAGGTCTAACCCAGTTCTGATGACAGAGGTCTAACCCAGTTCTGATGACAGAGGTCTAACCCAGTTCTGATGACAGAGGTCTAACCCAGTTCTGATGACAGAGGTCTAACCCAGTTCTGATGACAGAGGTCTAACCCAGTTCTTATGACAGAGGTCTAACCCAGTTCTGATGACAGAGGTCTAACCCAGTTCTGATGACAGAGGTCTAACCCAGTTCTGATGACAGAGGTCTAACCCAGTTCTTATGACAGAGGTCTAACCCAGTTCTGATGACAGAGGTCTAACCCAGTTCTGATGACAGAGGTCTAACCCAGTTCTGATGACAGAGGTCTAACCCAGTTCTAATGACAGAGGTCTAACAGTTCCAGTTCTAATGACAGAGGTCTAACAGTTCCAGTTCAGTTCTGATGACAGAGGTCTAACCCAGTTCTGATGACAGAGGTCTAACCCAGTTCTGATGACAGAGGTCTAACCCAGTTCTAATGACAGAGGTCTAACCCAGTTCTGATGACAGAGGTCTAACCCAGTTCTGATGACAGAGGTCTAACCCAGTTCTTATGACAGAGGTCTAACCCAGTTCTGATGACAGAGGTCTAACCCAGTTCTTATGACAGAGGTCTAACCCAGTTCTGATGACAGAGGTCTAACCCAGTTCTGATGACAGAGGTCTAACCCAGTTCTGATGACAGAGGTCTAACCCAGTTCTGATGACAGAGGTCTAACCCAGTTCTGATGACAGAGGTCTAACCCAGTTCTGATGACAGAGGTCTAACCCAGTTCTGATGACAGAGGTCTAACAGAGGTCCAGTTCTGATGACAGAGGTCTAACCCAGTTCTGATGACAGAGGTCTAACCCAGTTCTAATGACAGAGGTCTAACCCAGTTCTGATGACAGAGGTCTAACCCAGTTCTGATGACAGAGGTCTAACCCAGTTCTGATGACAGAGGTCTAACCCAGTTCTGATGACAGAGGTCTAACCCAGTTCTGATGACAGAGGTCTAACCCAGTTCTGATGACAGAGGTCTAACCCAGTTCTGATGACAGAGGTCTAACCCAGTTCTGATGACAGAGGTCTAACCCAGTTCTAATGACAGAGGTCTAACAGTTCCAGTTCTAATGACAGAGGTCTAACCCAGTTCTGATGACAGAGGTCTAACCCAGTTCTGATGACAGAGGTCTAACCCAGTTCTGATGACAGAGGTCTAACCCAGTTCTGATGACAGAGGTCTAACCCAGTTCTGATGACAGAGGTCTAACCCAGTTCTAATGACAGAGGTCTAACCCAGTTCTAATGACAGAGGTCTAACCCAGTTCTAATGACAGAGGTCTAACCCAGTTCTGATGACAGAGGTCTAACCCAGTTCTGATGACAGAGGTCTAACCCAGTTCTAATGACAGAGGTCTAACCCAGTTCTTATGACAGAGGTCTAACCCAGTTCTGATGACAGAGGTCTAACCCAGTTCTTATGACAGAGGTCTAACCCAGTTCTTATGACAGAGGTCTAACCCAGTTCTGATGACAGAGGTCTAACCCAGTTCTGATGACAGAGGTCTAACCCAGTTCTGATGACAGAGGTCTAACCCAGTTCTGATGACAGAGGTCTAACCCAGTTCTGATGACAGAGGTCTAACCCAGTTCTGATGACAGAGGTCTAACCCAGTTCTGATGACAGAGGTCTAACCCAGTTCTTATGACAGAGGTCTAACCCAGTTCTGATGACAGAGGTCTAACCCAGTTCTGATGACAGAGGTCTAACCCAGTTCTTATGACAGAGGTCTAACCCAGTTCTGATGACAGAGGTCTAACCCAGTTCTGATGACAGAGGTCTAACCCAGTTCTGATGACAGAGGTCTAACCCAGTTCTGATGACAGAGGTCTAACCCAGTTCTGATGACAGAGGTCTAACCCAGTTCTGATGACAGAGGTCTAACCCAGTTCTAACCCAGTTCTGATGACAGAGGTCTAACCCAGTTCTGATGACAGAGGTCTAACCCAGTTCTAATGACAGAGGTCTAACCCAGTTCTGATGACAGAGGTCTAACCCAGTTCTGATGACAGAGGTCTAACCCAGTTCTAATGACAGAGGTCTAACCCAGTTCTGATGACAGAGGTCTAACCCAGTTCTGATGACAGAGGTCTAACCCAGTTCTGATGACAGAGGTCTAACCCAGTTCTGATGACAGAGGTCTAACCCAGTTCTGATGACAGAGGTCTAACCCAGTTCTGATGACAGAGGTCTAACCCAGTTCTGATGACAGAGGTCTAACCCAGTTCTAATGACAGAGGTCTAACCCAGTTCTGATGACAGAGGTCTAACCCAGTTCTAATGACAGAGGTCTAACCCAGTTCTTATGACAGAGGTCTAACCCAGTTCTTATGACAGAGGTCTAACCCAGTTCTGATGACAGAGGTCTAACCCAGTTCTGATGACAGAGGTCTAACCCAGTTCTAATGACAGAGGTCTAACCCAGTTCTAATGACAGAGGTCTAACCCAGTTCTGATGACAGAGGTCTAACCCAGTTCTGATGACAGAGGTCTAACCCAGTTCTGATGACAGAGGTCTAACCCAGTTCTGATGACAGAGGTCTAACCCAGTTCTGATGACAGAGGTCTAACCCAGTTCTGATGACAGAGGTCTAACCCAGTTCTTATGACAGAGGTCTAACCCAGTTCTAATGACAGAGGTCTAACCCAGTTCTGATGACAGAGGTCTAACCCAGTTCTGATGACAGAGGTCTAACCCAGTTCTGATGACAGAGGTCTAACCCAGTTCTTATGACAGAGGTCTAACCCAGTTCTGATGACAGAGGTCTAACAGTTCTGATGACAGTTCTGATGACAGAGGTCTAACCCAGTTCTTATGACAGAGGTCTAACCCAGTTCTTATGACAGAGGTCTAACCCAGTTCTGATGACAGAGGTCTAACCCAGTTCTGATGACAGAGGTCTAACCCAGTTCTGATGACAGAGGTCTAACCCAGTTCTGATGACAGAGGTCTAACCCAGTTCTGATGACAGAGGTCTAACCCAGTTCTGATGACAGAGGTCTAACCCAGTTCTTATGACAGAGTCTAACCCAGTTCTATGACAGAGGTCTAACCCAGTTCTCATGACAGAGGTCTAACCCAGTTCTGATGACAGAGGTCTAACCCAGTTCTTATGACAGAGGTCTAACCCAGTTCTGATGACAGAGGTCTAACCCAGTTCTTATGACAGAGGTCTAACCCAGTTCTGATGACAGAGGTCTAACCCAGTTCTGATGACAGAGGTCTAACCCAGTTCTTATGACAGAGGTCTAACCCAGTTCTGATGACAGAGGTCTAACCCAGTTCTGATGACAGAGGTCTAACCCAGTTCTTATGACAGAGGTCTAACCCAGTTCTAATGACAGAGGTCTAACCCAGTTCTGATGACAGAGGTCTAACCCAGTTCTGATGACAGAGGTCTAACCCAGTTCTAATGACAGAGGTCTAACCCAGTTCTGATGACAGAGGTCTAACCCAGTTCTGATGACAGAGGTCTAACCCAGTTCTGATGACAGAGGTCTAACCCAGTTCTGATGACAGAGGTCTAACCCAGTTCTGATGACAGAGGTCTAACCCAGTTCTGATGACAGAGGTCTAACCCAGTTCTGATGACAGAGGTCTAACCCAGTTCTGATGGAAGGAGAATGAAACACATTATGATGACGTGGAAGACAATAGAGGAACTGGAAATGGCCTCATACCAACTTCCACCAATTTTCTCTGAATGATGAATTTTCCATTTAAACTTTTTTTTTTTTTTTTTAAGCATCTAGATACAAAAATCCTTTTTGCTGAGTTGCTGATTTGCAGAACCTAAACGTCTTTGTAGGGCTTTGGAGGATGTTCAGGGAATGATGGTTGATAAGCAGTCTTTCCTGAAACCTGAAGACTTGTGTTTGCTCTCTGAGGTAAGTTCCCAGAGTTAATGCCTAGGCTTTAGCTCAGTGGGGGATCATTGTATTTTGCTCCACAGACGACCAGGTTTAAAACGCAGTTGGTCACAGTAGCAGGTAAAATGATTTGATCTCCACCTTCTCCATATGGTTCAATGTCCAACTGATGGAGGTTTTTAACCCTTTAAAACTGTACAACACCCTGTTGAATGTTCTGACTGACTGGAACTCAGCTGGACTCTTCAGTCAGTCCTCAGAACCAGTTCTGACTGACTGGAACTCAGCTGAACTCTTCAGTCAGTCCTCAGAACCAGTTCTGACTGACTGGAACTCAGCTGGTCCTGAGCCCTAGGACCGTGTCCCAGGACTACCTGACATGATGACTCCTTGCTGTCCCCAGTCCACCTGGCCATGCTGCTGCTCCAGTTTCAACTGTTCTGCCTTATTATTATTCGACCATGCTGGTCATTTATGAACATTTGAACATCTTGGCCATGTTCTGTTATAATCTCCACCCGGCACAGCCAGAAGAGGACTGGCCACCCCACATATGTTCTCTCTAATTCTCTCTTTCTTTCTCTCTCTCGGAGGACCTGAGCCCTAGGACCGTGCCCCAGGACTACCTGACATGATGACTCCTTGCTGTCCCCAGTCCACCTGACTGTGCTGCTGCTCCAGTTTCAACTGTTCTGCCTTATTATTATTCGACCATGCTGGTCATTTATGAACATTTGAACATCTTGGCCATGTTCTGTTATAATCTCCACCCGGCACAGCCAGAAGAGGACTGGCCACCCCACATAGCCTGGTTCCTCTCTAGGTTTCTTCCTAGGTTTTGGCCTTTCTAGGGAGATTTTCCTAGCCACCGTGCTTCTACACCTGCGTTGCTTGCTGTTTGGGGTTTGAGGCTGGGTTTCTGTACAGCACTTTGAGATATCAGCTGATGTACGAAGGGCTATATAAATACATTTTATTTGATTTGATTTGAATGCTTCAGTCAGTCCTCAGACCCAGTTTGTCTCTGACCACATTGACTCATAGAGTACTTACAATGGAGCCGAAAGGCGACGTGCAGATGTCTACAACTCCCTCTATCTGGGTCAGACCCGACCTAGCAGTGGTGAACCATGTAGGAGGATGACCTGGTTTAAGTAGGTAACACAGATCAGGGGGAGAGAGCAGAGTTGCTAACTCATCCTACCCAGGGATAAACAGAACAAACCTCTTCCAGTAAGTGCCAGACAACCTTACGAAACGAACCCCATTGGACCTGGGGACCAACAGTGCCAGACAACCTTACGAAACGAACCCCATTGGACCTGGGGACCAACAGTGCCAGACAACCTTACGAAACGAACCCCATTGGACCTGGGGACCAACAGTGCCAGACAACCTTACGAAACGGACCCCATTGGACCGGGGGACCAACAGTGAGGGACAGAGAGTGAGAGTTTACACGGCAAAAGCTTTGGGTTTGTTAGAGGCCATTGCTGCTCCATTACAGTATCCTCCTCCACAAAACCACTTTTAGCATGATGCACCAGAAAGTATAGACAGATGTGGCAGCAACAGATTTTCTGCATTTCTGCACTTTTGTTATTGTCTGTATGAAGCCAGAGTGATGATGATGATGATGTTGTATAGTATGAATTATATCAGTAAAATGATTAATTGAGTGTTTTAAATTTATGACACAAAATAAACAATGTTTTTAAAACAAATAATGAATCAATCCCTCCTCAGTAGTAGAATCATTACAAGTCATAAAAACTAAATTGAATCGTCTTATCTAAATTATTTCCCAGAAAGAGCATATTAACTATGATATTACAATAAAAGTTTAGAAAGTAGGCTGTTAAAGCACATGAGTGGGTCAGGTTCACATTTAGTAAAGAGGAGCACAGTTTAGAAGCCTGCAGAACAGCAGTTATCAAGAAGATACTGGATATGCAGCTTCAGATACTCAGAGACGCATCTCCTCTTTAACGTCAATGGAACTACAGCTGCTTGACGGGGAAATAACCCCGATCATGAACCTTCAACCTCGTTTTATCCATCCAGTAATCTCGAAGTGGTAAACCCTCTCTAGAACGCAAAACCACAACTAACACATCTAACCTCAGGACAACGTAGATCAGAAAGAGAGATAACAGCAAGCTCAGCACCAATGCGTGCTGGCCACTCCAGGGAAATTTGGCGCAAACGAAATGTTGTTACACTTTTAAGCATCACGCTTCGACTGTGGGAATTTTTGAAAGGTGAAGTGATGAGTATATAACATGAAAGAACAGGTGCAGACTGTCAAACTACAGTTCTGATTCTCTGCTCTTCTCTTCGCCGTTAATTACGACTCTAAACAATAAGACCGATAAAATGCGCGCTGTGATTTTGGTGACGGTTGGTCTGCTGGCGCTGATTGGACACCTGGATGGACGCGCTCATGGCGAGAAACGACGCGACAGACCAAACTGTCTCCAACGGACGGTGTCTCCCAGACTGATCAAGGAATTACTCAACAAAACACAAACTCTCACTAACTCTTTACCAGTAAGTAGAAAATTGTTTTAAAACTGTTTCTAGTCCATTAAATAAGTATTGTTATGTGCGTAGTAATTCATTTAAATGTATTTTTTTTACAGACGTTCCCCAGAAAAATATATGAAAGACTTCTGCCCAAAATCTGTACAACGTGTGCTAAGGTATATTTCTAAATCATATTTCTAAATCAAAACATAGACTGTTACTGAACTACTTTTGCATTTTATTCAACAAAGCAAAGCAACAAAACCTGAATTGTTTCCATTGTATTTTTTAGAAACAACTTGGCATCTGGGAAATCAACAAGATATTGGACGTCTATTCCAACGTGTTCAACCAGGACTCTTTGGAAGGTCTCTACCCCAAACACTTTGAGGATCTTCTGGCCAGGCTGAAAACAGATGTCCAATCTTGTGTGAGTATTGAACTTTAAGATAGTTCTTTATTTGACCACCTGTTAGAGGAAATGTCATTTCTGTTCATCTGTTCTGTTGTATTGTCATCACATGTTAAGGTTAAACACTGACAGTGTTGTAGCTTCAATGAGGCTAACAGAGGTGTATGACTTCCTCAAGAGCCTCGATGCAAATCCCACAGTTAGAATAGTTACCACTTTATTACTGTATGTAATCAGCAATGTTTAAATTATGAATATTATAATATGTAATATTCATAAATATTCAAGGCACATTTTAATGAATTTGAACATGATGAACAGGAACTACATTTACACTAACGAGTGACCAAAAATAATTGTCTGAAAGCCTCCAATCAGCCCCACCTCCAATCAGCCCCACCTCCAATCAGCCCCACCTCCAATCAGCCCCACCTCCAATCAGCCCCACCTCCAATCAGCCCCACCTCCAATCAGCCCCACCTCCAATCAGACCCACCTCCAATCAGCCCCACCTCCAATCTGCCCCAACTCCAATCAGCCCCACCTCCAATCAGCCCCACCTCCAATCAGCCCCACCTCCAATCAGCCCCACCTCCAATCAGCCCCCCCTCCAATCAGACCCACCTCCAATCAGCCCCACCTCCAATCAGACCCACCTCCAATCAGCCCCACCTCCAATCAGCCCCACCTCCAATCTGACCCACCTCCAATCAGCCCCACCTCCAATCAGCCCCACCTCCAATCAGCCCCACCTCCAATCAGCCCCACCTCCAATCAGCCCCACCTCCAATCAGCCCCACCTCCAATCAGCCCCACCTCCAATCTGACCCATCTCCAATCAGCCCCATCTCCAATCAGCCCCATCTCCAATCAGCCCCACCTCCAATCAGCCCCACCTCCAATCAGCCCCACCTCCAATCTGCCCCACCTCCAATCTGCCCCACCTCCAATCAGCCCCACCTCCAATCAGCCCCACCTCCAATCAGCCCCACCTCCAATCAGCCCCACCTCCAATCTGACCCACCTCCAATCAGCCCCACCTCCAATCAGCCCCACCTCCAATCTGACCCACCTCCAATCAGCCCCACCTCCAATCAGCCCCACCTCCAATCAGCCCCACCTCCAATCAGCCCCACCTCCAATCAGCCCCACCTCCAATCAGCCCCACCTCCAATCAGCCCCACCTCCAATCTGCCCCACCTCCAATCAGCCCCACCTCCAATCAGCCCCACCTCCAATCAGCCCCACCTCCAATCAGCCCCACCTCCAATCAGCCCCACCTCCAATCAGCCCCACCTCCAATCAGCCCCACCTCCAATCTGACCCACCTCCAATCAGCCCCACCTCCAATCAGCCCCACCTCCAATCAGCCCCACCTCCAATCAGCCCCACCTCCAATCTGACCCACCTCCAATCAGCCCCACCTCCAATCAGCCCCACCTCCAATCAGCCCCACCTCCAATCAGCCCCACCTCCAATCAGCCCCACCTCCAATCAGCCCCACCTCCAATCAGCCCCACCTCCAATCTGACCCACCTCCAATCTGATAGGCTGTCACCTCTACAATATAAAAGGCTCAAAATGGAACCCCTCCCACCACAACAAGGTTCTGGCTCCAACATTTACACAGGGGTTCCTCGAAGACCCTTTTCAGAGAGGTTCCAGGTTCAACTGGAAAGGTTCTGCCAGTGTGGCAGCCCAGAAGGTTCTTCCAGGGACTTTTGCTGCAGACTAGCAGGATGGATGTAGTTGTATACCTGCAGAACACACTGACCACCCACCCATGTTATTGTAAGATCTAGTAGACGGACAGACAAACAGAAAAGACAACTGACTGTTCTTCCTCTCTACAGCTGGTGGAGTGTCCAACTAGACCAACATGGACCAAGACAACCATCAGGAGGATGGAGAACACATTTAAGAAGGTGAATATGACTTATCCATCCCTCTTACATCTCAACATGGTGCTTTATGGCAAAACAAAACTCATCTCTAGATCTAATTCACCTGTTTTAATGATTCCTCAACGGTTGACATTTACCTGAGATTGAACTCATATCTACACCTCTGTGAATTTACAATCAGTTCCATCCCCTATGACTTTAGTATCCAATCAGTTCCATCCCCTATGACTTTAGTATCCAATCAGTTCCATCCCCTATGACTTTAGTATCCAATCAGTTCCATCCCCTATGACTATAGTATCCAATCAGTTCCATCCCCTATGACTATAGTATCCAATCAGTTCCATCCCCTATGACTTTAGTATCCAATCAGTTCCATCCCCTATGACTTTAGTATCCAATCAGTTCCATCCCCTATGACTTTAGTATCCAATCAGTTCCATCCCCTATGACTTTAGTATCCAATCAGTTCCATCCCCTATGACTTTAGTATCCAATCAGTTCCATCCCCTATGACTTTAGTATCCAATCAGTTCCATCCCCTATGACTATAGTATCCAATCAGTTCCATCCCCTATGACTTTAGTATCCAATCAGTTCCATCCCCTATGACTTTAGTATCCAATCAGTTCCATCCTCTATGACTATAGTATCCAATCAGTTCCATCCCCTATGACTTTAGTATCCAATCAGTTCCATCCTCTATGACTTTAGTATCCAATCAGTTCCATCCTCTATGACTTTAGTATCCAATCAGTTCCATCCCCTATGACTTTAGTATCCAATCAGTTCCATCCCCTATGACTTTAGTATCCAATCAGTTCCATCCTCTATGACTATAGTATCCAATCAGTTCCATCCCCTATGACTTTAGTATCCAATCAGTTCCATCCCCTATGTCTATATTATCCAATCAGTTCCATCCTCTATGACTATAGTATCCAATCAGTTCCATCCCCTATGACTTTAGTATCCAATCAGTTCCATCCCCTATGTCTATATTATCCAATCAGTTCCATCCTCTATGACTTTAGTATCCAATCAGTTCCATCCTCTATGACTATAGTATCCAATCAGTTCCATCCCCTATGACTTTAGTATCCAATCAGTTCCATCCCCTATGACTAGTATCCAATCAGTTCCATCCTCTATGACTAGTATCCAATCAGTTCCATCCCCTATGACTAGTATCCAATCAGTTCCATCCTCTATGACTATAGTATCCAATCAGTTCCATCCCCTATGACTTTAGTATCCAATCAGTTCCATCCCCTATGTCTATATTATCCAATCAGTTCCATCCCCTATGACTAGTATCCAATCAGTTCCATCCTCTATGACTTTAGTATCCAATCAGTTCCATCCCCTATGACTTTAGTATCCAATCAGTTCCATCCCCTATGTCTATATTATCCAATCAGTTCCATCCCCTATGACTTTAGTATCCAATCAGTTCCATCCCCTATGACTAGTATCCAATCAGTTCCATCCCCTATGACTTTAGTATCCAATCAGTTCCATCCTCTATGACTTTAGTATCCAATCAGTTCCATCCCCTATGACTAGTATCCAATCAGTTCCATCCTCTATGACTATAGTATCCAATCAGTTCCATCCTCTATGACTATAGTATCCAATCAGTTCCATCCCCTATGACTTTAGTATCCAATCAGTTCCATCCCCTATGACTTTAGTATCCAATCAGTTCCATCCTCTATGACTTTAGTATCCAATCAGTTCCATCCCCTATGACTAGTATCCAATCAGTTCCATCCCCTATGACTATAGTATCCAATCAGTTCCATCCTCTATGACTATAGTATCCAATCAGTTCCATCCTCTATGACTATAGTATCCAATCAGTTCCATCCTCTATGACTAGTATCCAATCAGTTCCATCCCCTATGACTTTAGTATCCAATCAGTTCCATCCCCTATGACTATAGTATCCAATCAGTTCCATCCCCTATGACTTTAGTATCCAATAGTTCCATCCCCTATGACTAGTATCCAATCAGTTCCATCCCCTATGACTATAGTATCCAATCAGTTCCATCCCCTATGACTTTAGTATCCAATCAGTTCCATCCCCTATGACTAGTATCCAATCAGTTCCATCCCCTATGTCTATATTATCCAATCAGTTCCATCCCCTATGACTAGTATCCAATCAGTTCCATCCTCTATGACTTTAGTATCCAATCAGTTCCATCCCCTATGACTTTAGTATCCAATCAGTTCCATCCCCTATGACTATAGTATCCAATCAGTTCCATCCCCTATGACTTTAGTATCCAATCAGTTCCATCCCCTATGACTAGTATCCAATCAGTTCCATCCCCTATGTCTATATTATCCAATCAGTTCCATCCCCTATGACTAGTATCCAATCAGTTCCATCCTCTATGACTTTAGTATCCAATCAGTTCCATCCCCTATGACTTTAGTATCCAATCAGTTCCATCCCCTATGTCTATATTATCCAATCAGTTCCATCCCCTATGACTTTAGTATCCAATCAGTTCCATCCCCTATGACTAGTATCCAATCAGTTCCATCCCCTATGACTTTAGTATCAGTTCCAATCAGTTCCATCCCCTATGACTATAGTATCCAATCAGTTCCATCCCCTATGACTATAGTATCCAATCAGTTCCATCCTCTATGACTAGTATCCAATCAGTTCCATCCCCTATGACTTTAGTATCCAATCAGTTCCATCCCCTATGACTATAGTATCCAATCAGTTCCATCCCCTATGACTATAGTATCCAATCAGTTCCATCCCCTATGACTTTAGTATCCAATCAGTTCCATCCCCTATGACTTTAGTATCCAATCAGTTCCATCCCCTATGACTATAGTATCCAATCAGTTCCATCCCCTATGACTATAGTATCCAATCAGTTCCATCCCCTATGACTTTAGTATCCAATCAGTTCCATCAGTTCCCCTATGACTATAGTATCCAAGTATCCATGATTAGTATCCATCCCCTATGACTTTAGTATCCAATCAGTTCCATCCCCTATGACTATAGTATCCAATCAGTTCCATCCCCTATGACTATAGTATCTATAGTATCAATCAGTTCCATCAGTTCCATCCCTATGACTATGACTTTAGTATCCAATCAGTTCCATCCCCTCCAATGACTTTAGTATCCAATCAGTTCCATCCCCTATGACTATAGTATCCAATCAGTTCCATCCCTATGACTATGACTTTAGTATCCAATCAGTTCCATCCCCTATGACTTTAGTATCCAATCAGTTCCATCCCCTATGACTATAGTATCCAATCAGTATCCCCTATGACAATCAGTTCCATCCCCTATGACTATAGTATCCAATCAGTTCCATCCCTATGACTATAGTATCCAATCAGTTCCATCCCCTATGACTATAGTATCCAATCAGTTCCATCCCCTATGACTATAGTATCCAATCAGTTCCATCCCCTATGACTTTAGTATCCAATCAGTTCCATCCCCTATGACTATAGTATCCAATCAGTTCCATCCCCTATGACTATAGTATCCAATCAGTTCCATCCCCTATGACTTTAGTATCCAATCAGTTCCATCCCCTATGACTATAGTATCCAATCAGTTCCATCCCCTATGACTTTAGTATCCAATCAGTTCCATCCCCTATGACTATAGTATCCAATCAGTTCCATCCCCTATGACTATAGTATCCAATCAGTTCCATCCCCTATGACTATAGTATCCAATCAGTTCCATCCCCTATGACTTTAGTATCCAATCAGTTCCATCCCCTATGACTAGTATCCAATCAGTTCCATCCCCTATGACTAGTATCCAATCAGTTCCATCCCCTATGACTATAGTATCCAATCAGTTCCATCCTCTATGACTTTAGTATCCAATCAGTTCCATCCCCTATGACTATAGTATCCAATCAGTTCCATCCCCTATGACTTTAGTATCCAATCAGTTCCATCCCCTATGACTTTAGTATCCAATCAGTTCCATCCCCTATGACTTTAGTATCCAATCAGTTCCATCCCCTATGACTTTAGTATCCAATCAGTTCCATCCCCTATGACTTTAGTATCCAATCAGTTCCATCCCCTATGACTATAGTATCCAATCAGTTCCATCCCCTATGACTTTAGTATCCAATCAGTTCCATCCCCTATGACTATAGTATCCAATCAGTTCCATCCCCTATGACTATAGTATCCAATCAGTTCCATCCCCTATGACTATAGTATCCAATCAGTTCCATCCCCTATGACTTTAGTATCCAATTAGTATCCAATCAGTTCCATCCCCTATGACTTTAGTATCCAATCAGTTCCATCCTCTATGACTATAGTATCCAATCAGTTCCATCCCCTATGACTTTAGTATCCAATCAGTTCCATCCCCTATGACTATAGTATCCAATCAGTTCCATCCCCTATGACTATAGTATCCAATCAGTTCCATCCCCTATGACTTTAGTATCCAATCAGTTCCATCCCCTATGACTTTAGTATCCAATCAGTTCCATCCCCTATGACTTTAGTATCCAATCAGTTCCATCCCCTATGACTTTAGTATCCAATCAGTTCCATCCCCTATGACTTAGTATCCAAGTTCCATCCCCAATGACAGTTCCAATCAGTTCCATCCCCTATGACTATAGTATCCAAGTATGACTTTAGTATCCAATCAGTTCCATCCCCTATGACTTTAGTATCCAATCAGTTCCATCCCTGACTATGACTATTTAGTATCCAATCAGTTCCATCCCCTATGACTTTAGTATCCAATCAGTTCCATCCCCTATGACTTTAGTATCCAATCAGTTCCATCCCCTATGACTTTAGTATCCAATCAGTTCCATCCCCTATGACTTTAGTATCCAATCAGTTCCATCCCCTATGACTTTAGTATCCAATCAGTTCCATCCCCTATGACTAGTATCCAATCAGTTCCATCCCCTATGACTATAGTATCCAATCAGTTCCATCCTCTATGACTATAGTATCCAATCAGTTCCATCCCCTATGACTTATAGTATCCAATCAGTTCCATCCCTATGACTATAGTATCCAATCAGTTCCATCCCTATGACTATGACTGATAGTATCCAATCAGTTCCATCCCCTATGACTTTAGTATCCAATCAGTTCCATCCCCTATGACTTTAGTATCCAATCAGTTCCATCCCCTATGACTTTAGTATCCAATCAGTTCCATCCCCTATGACTATAGTATCCAATCAGTTCCATCCTCTATGACTTTAGTATCCAATCAGTTCCATCCCCTATGACTTTAGTATCCAATCAGTTCCATCCCCTATGACTATAGTATCCAATCAGTTCCATCCTCTATGACTTTAGTATCCAATCAGTTCCATCCCCTATGACTTTAGTATCCAATCAGTTCCATCCCCTATGACTATAGTATCCAATCAGTTCCATCCTCTATGACTTTAGTATCCAATCAGTTCCATCCCCTATGACTTTAGTATCCAATCAGTTCCATCCCCTATGACTATAGTATCCAATCAGTTCCATCCCCTATGACTATAGTATCCAATCAGTTCCATCCCCTATGACTTTAGTATCCAATCAGTTCCATCCCCTATGACTTTAGTATCCAATCAGTTATCCCCAATGACAGTTCCAATCAGTTCCATCTATGACTAGTATCCAATCAGTTCCATCCCCTATGACTTTAGTATCCAATCAGTTCCATCCCCTATGACTATAGTATCCAATCAGTTCCATCCCCTATGACTATAGTATCCAATCAGTTCCATCCTATCTATGACAATAGTATCCAATCAGTTCCATCCCCTATGACTTTAGTATCCAATCAGTTCCATCCCCTATGACTATAGTATCCAATCAGTTCCATCCCCTATGACTATAGTATCCAATCAGTTCCATCCCCTATGACTATAGTATCCAATCAGTTCCATCCTCTATGACTAGTATCCAATCAGTTCCATCCCCTATGACTTTAGTATCCAATCAGTTCCATCCCCTATGACTTAGTATCCAATCAGTTCCATCCTCTATGACTATAGTATCCAATCAGTTCCATCCTCTATGACTATAGTATCCAATCAGTTCCATCCCCTATGACTATAGTATCCAATCAGTTCCATCCTCTATGACTATAGTATCCAATCAGTTCCATCCTCTATGACTATAGTATCCAATCAGTTCCATCCCCTATGACTTTAGTATCCAATCAGTTCCATCCCCTATGACTATAGTATCCAATCAGTTCCATCCTCTATGACTTTAGTATCCAATCAGTTCCATCCTCTATGACTATAGTATCCAATCAGTTCCATCCCCTATGACTTTAGTATCCAATCAGTTCCATCCTCTATGACTATAGTATCCAATCAGTTCCATCCCCTATGACTATAGTATCCAATCAGTTCCATCCTCTATGACTATAGTATCCAATCAGTTCCATCCCCTATGACTTTAGTATCCAATCAGTTCCATCCCCTATGACTATAGTATCCAATCAGTTCCATCCCCTATGACTATAGTATCCAATCAGTTCCATCCCCTATGACTTTAGTATCCAATCAGTTCCATCCCCTATGACTATAGTATCCAATCAGTTCCATCCCCTATGACTATAGTATCCAATCAGTTCCATCCTCTATGACTAGTATCCAATCAGTTCCATCCCCTATGACTATAGTATCCAATCAGTTCCATCCTCTATGACTAGTATCCAATCAGTTCCATCCCCTATGACTTTAGTATCCAATCAGTTCCATCCCCTATGACTATAGTATCCAATCAGTTCCATCCTCTATGACTAGTATCCAATCAGTTCCATCCTCTATGACTTTAGTATCCAATCAGTTCCATCCCCTATGACTTTAGTATCCAATCAGTTCCATCCCCCTATGACTATAGTATCCAATCAGTTCCATCCCCTATGACTATAGTATCCAATCAGTTCCATCCTCTATGACTTTAGTATCCAATCAGTTCCATCCCCTATGACTTTAGTATCCAATCAGTTCCATCCCCTATGACTATAGTATCCAATCAGTTCCATCCCCTATGACTAGTATCCAATCAGTTCCATCCCCTATGACTTTAGTATCCAATCAGTTCCATCCCCTATGACTATAGTATCCAATCAGTTCCATCCTCTATGACTAGTATCCAATCAGTTCCATCCTCTATGACTTTAGTATCCAATCAGTTCCATCCCCTATGACTTTAGTATCCAATCAGTTCCATCCCCTATGACTATAGTATCCAATCAGTTCCATCCCCTATGACTTTAGTATCCAATCAGTTCCATCCCCTATGACTTTAGTATCCAATCAGTTCCATCCCCTATGACTTTAGTATCCAATCAGTTCCATCCCCTATGACTTTAGTATCCAATCAGTTCCATCCCCTATGACTATAGTATCCAATCAGTTCCATCCTCTATGACTTTAGTATCCAATCAGTTCCATCCTCTATGACTTTAGTATCCAATCAGTTCCATCCCCTATGACTTTAGTATCCAATCAGTTCCATCCCCTATGACTTTAGTATCCAATCAGTTCCATCCCCTATGACTTTAGTATCCAATCAGTTCCATCCCCTATGACTTTAGTATCCAATCAGTTCCATCCCCTATGACTTTAGTATCCAATCAGTTCCATCCCCTATGACTATAGTATCCAATCAGTTCCATCCTCTATGACTTTAGTATCCAATCAGTTCCATCCTCTATGACTATAGTATCCAATCAGTTCCATCCTCTATGACTTTAGTTCCATCCCCAATCAGTTCCAATCAGTTCCCTATGACTTTAGTATCCAATCAGTTCCATCCCCTATGACTTTAGTATCCAATCAGTTCCATCCCCTATGACTTTAGTATCCAATCAGTTCCATCCCCTATGACTTTAGTATCCAATCAGTTCCATCCCCTATGACTTTAGTATCCAATCAGTTCCATCCCCTATGACTATAGTATCCAATCAGTTCCATCCCCTATGACTTTAGTATCCAATCAGTTCCATCCCCTATGACTTTAGTATCCAATCAGTTCCATCCCCTATGACTTTAGTATCCAATCAGTTCCATCCCCTATGACTTTAGTATCCAATCAGTTCCATCCCCTATGACTTTAGTATCCAATCAGTTCCACTATTAGTATCCAATCAGTTCCATCCCCTATGACTATAGTATCCAATCAGTTCCATCCCCTATGACTTTAGTATCCAATCAGTTCCATCCCCTATGACTTTAGTATCCAATCAGTTCCATCCCCTATGACTTTAGTATCCAATCAGTTCCATCCCCTATGACTTTAGTATCCAATCAGTTCCATCCTCTATGACTTTAGTATCCAATCAGTTCCATCCCCTATGACTATAGTATCCAATCAGTTCCATCCCCTATGACTATAGTATCCAATCAGTTCCATCCCCTATGACTTTAGTATCCAATCAGTTCCATCCCCTATGACTTTAGTATCCAATCAGTTCCATCCTCTATGACTATAGTATCCAATCAGTTCCATCCTCTATGACTATAGTATCCAATCAGTTCCATCCTCTATGACTTTAGTATCCAATCAGTTCCATCCCTATGACTATAGTATCCAATCAGTTCCATCCCCTATGACTTTAGTATATCAGTATCCAATCAGTTCCATCCCCTATGACTATAGTATCCAATCAGTTCCATCCTCTATGACTTTAGTATCCAATCAGTTCCATCCCCTATGACTTTAGTATCCAATCAGTTCCATCCCCTATGACTTTAGTATCCAATCAGTTCCATCCTCTATGACTTTATCCCCTATGACTTTAGTATCCAATCAGTTCCATCCTCTATGACTTTAGTATCCAATCAGTTCCATCCTCTATGACTATAGTATCCAATCAGTTCCATCCCCTATGACTTTAGTATCCAATCAGTTCCATCCTCTATGACTATAGTATCCAATCAGTTCCATCCCTCTATGACTTTAGTATCCAATCAGTTCCATCCTCTATGACTTTAGTATCCAATCAGTTCCATCCCCTATGACTTTAGTATCCAATCAGTTCCATCCTCTATGACTTTAGTATCCAATCAGTTCCATCCCCTATGACTATAGTATCCAATCAGTTCCATCCCCTATGACTATAGTATCCAATCAGTTCCATCCTCTATGACTTTAGTATCCAATCAGTTCCATCCCCTATGACTTTAGTATCCAATCAGTTCCATCCCCTATGACTTTAGTATCCAATCAGTTCCATCCCCTATGACTTTAGTATCCAATCAGTTCCATCCCCTATGACTATAGTATCCAATCAGTTCCATCCCCTATGACTATAGTATCCAATCAGTTCCATCCCCTATGACTATAGTATCCAATCAGTTCCATCCTCTATGACTTTAGTATCCAATCAGTTCCATCTATGACCAATCAGTTCCATGACTATAGTATCCAATCAGTTCCATCCTCTATGACTTTAGTATCCAATCAGTTCCATCCTCTATGACTATAGTATCCAATCAGTTCCATCCCTATGACTATAGTATCCAATCAGTTCAATCAGTTCCATCCCCTATGACTATAGTATCCAATCAGTTCCATCCTCTATGACTATAGTATCCAATCAGTTCCATCCCCTATGACTATAGTATCCAATCAGTTCCATCCTCTATGACTTTAGTATCCAATCAGTTCCATCCCTATGACTATAGTATCCAATCAGTTCCATCCTCTATGACTTTAGTATCCAATCAGTTCCATCCTCTATGACTATAGTATCCAATCAGTTCCATCCTCTATGACTTTAGTATCCAATCAGTTCCATCCTCTATGACTTTAGTATCCAATCAGTTCCATCTCTATGACTTTAGTATCCAATCAGTTCCATCCTCTATGACTATAGTATCCAATCAGTTCCATCCCCTATGACTATAGTATCCAATCAGTTCCATCCTCTATG
>NW_026290825.1:1069467-1107749 GCF_023373465.1 Oncorhynchus keta
CCCACCCATCCACCCATCCATCCATCCATCCATCCATCCACCCATCTACCCATCAATGCAATTGTCAAAGCTTTGAATCATTTCTACTCAATGTAGGATTTTAGCAGTATTTTAGTATTTAAATAGGAAAAGTGTATTTTCTTAATACATGTTTTCCTTTTGTTATATTTACTTAGGGTCATATTTATTGTTTTATAAAATATGATATTATAATTATTTTTCATATAAATGAGGATGTTATTGTCTGTGACAGGTGAACATAGTTGCATTCAAAATTATAATTTTTAAAATCACTTTTGTCTTTACAAATCATATTTAATGTATTGTTTAAGTGAATGTTTTTTATACCAAATATCTGTCTGCCTTTTGATTATCAAAATAAAATACCATTTGTATTTCTAAAATGAGGAGTTTTCTAAACCTCGTGATTTTTCGGAGGGAATCAGGAAGGAACATTGAGCATTTACATTTTAAACATGTGACTTGGACAAGTCGCTTCATTTGATCCTCGGTTTTGGAATGTCTTGTTCCAGAACCTCTTGTTGCATCAACTTCATTAGATCCTCGGTTTTGGAATGTCTTGTTCCGGAACCTCTTGTTGCATCAACTTCATTAGATCCTCGGTTTTGGAATGTCTTGTTCCGGAACCACTTGTTGCATCAACTTCATTAGATCCTCGGTTTTGGAATGTCTTGTTCCAGAACCTCTTGTTGCATCAACTTCATTAGATCCTCGGTTTTGGAATGTCTTGTTCCAGAACCTCTTGTTGCATCAACTTCATTAGATCCTCGGTTTTGGAATGTCTTGTTCCAGAACCTCTTGTTGCATCAACTTCATTAGATCCTCGGTTTTGGAATGTCTTGTTCCAGAACCTCTTGTTGCATCAACTTCATTAGATCCTCGGTTTTGGAATGTCTTGTTCCAGAACCTCTTGTTGCATCAACTTCATTAGATCCTCGGTTTTGGAATGTCTTGTTCCAGAACCTCTTGTTGCATCAACTTCATTAGATCCTCGGTTTTGGAATGTCTTGTTCCAGAACCTCTTGTTGCATCAACTTCATTAGATCCTCGGTTTTGGAATGTCTTGTTCCAGAACCTCTTGTTGCATCAACTTCATTAGATCCTCGGTTTTGGAATGTCTTGTTCCGGAACCACTTGTTGCATCAACTTCATTAGATCCTCGGTTTTGGAATGTCTTGTTCCGGAACCTCTTGTTGCATCAACTTCATTAGATCCTCGGTTTTGGAATGTCTTGTTCCGGAACCACTTGTTGCATCAACTTCATTAGATCCTCGGTTTTGGAATGTCTTGTTCCGGAACCACTTGTTGCATCAACTTCATTAGATCCTCGGTTTTGGAATGTCTTGTTCCTGAACCTCTTGTTGCATCAACTTCATTAGATCCTCGGTTTTGGAATGTCTTGTTCCTGAACCTCTTCTTGCATCAACATTTTGATTCACTTTTTGCAATGTAAACACTCTAACAGAAGGGATCAAAGTTTATTCAAGCTGCTTCTTTGTTAATTCTCCTGCCCCACAAAAAAACACGTGAAGAAGTTCCTTTTCAGCCCAGAGGCCTAATATTCTATGAGTAGATTTGGGTTGGAACGGGTTTATGATTTGTGCAAAATTGTAACTTATTTTTGAGACAAACGCGTGGCTGTGTGAACATTGCGCCAGTATCTCTCACATAACTAGAAGGAGATTCCTTTTCTATGATCTCTCTCCCTCTCTGCCCTGGTAGACATGACCCTGTAACTCTCATCTCTCTGCCCTGGTAGACATGACCCTGTAACTCTCATCTCTCTGCCCTGGTAGACATGACCCTGTAACTCTCATCTCTCTGCCCTGGTAGACATGACCCTGTAACTCTCATCTCTCTGCCCTGGTAGACATGACCCTGTAACTCTCATCTCTCTGCCCTGGTAGACATGACCCTGTAACTCTCATCTCTCTGCCCTGGTAGACATGACCCTGTAACTCTCATCTCTCTGCCCTGGTAGACATGACCCTGTAACTCTCATCTCTCTGCCCTGGTAGACATGACCCTGTAACTCTCCCTCTCTGCCCTGGTAGACATGACCCTGTAACTCTCATCTCTCTGCCCTGGTAGACATGACCCTGTAACTCTCATCTCTCTGCCCTGGTAGGCATGACCCTGCAACTCTCATCTCTCTGCCCTGGTAGACATGACCCTGCAACTCTCATCTCTCTGCCCTGGTAGACATGACCCTGTAACTCTCATCTCTCTGCCCTGGTAGACATGACCCTGTAACTCTCATCTCTCTGCCCTGGTAGACATGACCCTGTAACTCTCATCTCTCTGCCCTGGTAGACATGACCCTGTAACTCTCATCTCTCTGCCCTGGTAGACATGACCCTGTAACTCTCATCTCTGCCCTGGTAGACATGACCCTGCAACTCTCATCTCTCTGCCCTGGTAGACATGACCCTGTAACTCTCATCTCTCTGCCCTGGTAGACATGACCCTGTAACTCTCATCTCTCTGCCCTGGTAGACATGACCCTGTAACTCTCCCTCTCTGCCCTGGTAGACATGACCCTGTAACTCTCATCTCTCTGCCCTGGTAGACATGACCCTGTAACTCTCATCTCTCTGCCCTGGTAGACATGACCCTGTAACTCTCATCTCTCTGCCCTGGTAGACATGACCCTGTAACTCTCATCTCTGCCCTGGTAGACATGACCCTGTAACTCTCATCTCTCTGCCCTGGTAGACATGACCCTGTAACTCTCATCTCTCTGCCCTGGTAGACATGACCCTGTAACTCTCATCTCTCTGCCCTGGTAGACATGACCCTGCAACTCTCATCTCTCCAGTGTTGCACTTCATCATTTATTTCCTCATAGAATCACGCGAAGTGTGCAGCACCCTGATAAATTGAAATACATTTGCCAAAGTTAAAGAATTACTGCTGTCTGTTAGAAATAAATTAAATCATTCAGAATAGCCTACTACACCACGAGAAGACCTTTAATTTAGCCACATATATCTTTTCTTTAATAGCTGTGGATTGTAGCCCAATAACAAGGAACTCTACAGTCGGGAACGTGCAGCAAATCTGTCTTTCTTCGAAAACACCAACCGTGACAATTCGTAAAATAATACGCAGCTTCATGTGTTTATGTATTCAACAACAGTTCGACATTCACCTTCTGCTTCCATTTCTGTCAAACCGTCAACGAGTTCAGTTTGACTCATACGTTTGATAAATCAAAGGAACGCACCACACCGAACGCAACGCACCGAACGCAACGCACCGAACGCACCGCACCGAACGCACGGCACCGAACGCACCGCACCGAACGCACCGCACCGAACGCACCGCACCGAACGCACCGCACCGAACGCACCGCACCGAACGCACCGCACCGAACGCACCGCACCGAACGCACCGCACCGAACGCACCGCACCGAACGCACCACACCGAACGCACCACACCGAACGCACCACACCACACCGAACGCAACACACCGAACGCACCACACCGAACGCACCACACCGAACGCACCGCACCGAACGCACCGCACCGAACGCACCGCACCGAACGCACCGCACCGAACGCACCGCACCGAACGCACCGCACCGAACGCACCGCACCGAACGCACCGCACCGAACGCACCGCACCGAACGCACCGCACCGAACGCACCGCACCGAACGCACCGCACCGAACGCACCGCACCGAACGCACCGCACCGAACGCACCGCACCGAACGCACCGCACCGAACGCACCACACCGAACGCACCACACCGAACGCACCACACCACACCGAATGCACCACACCGAACGCACCACACCGAACGCAACACACCGAACGCACCACACCGAACGCACGCACCACACCGAACGCACCACACCGAACGCACCACACCGAACGCTCTGCAACTGTCTCTGCAACGCAAAAGCAGCGTTTGAATGAAAATGAACGTAATTCTGGTGTAACCAAAATGTAAACACTGTCGGTGTGATCTAAGCATCAGTGAAAAAACAGCATGCAGACAAAACAGGCCTTTCGCAATATTTCAAATACAATCGAGTTTAAACACATGTTGGAAAGAGAATAATCTATGCTATAGACTACCAACACATGTTGGAAAGAGAATAATCTATGCTATAGACTACCAACACATGTTGGATAGCAAATGGCTTCTGCTGAAAAGAGAATAATCTATGCTATAGACTACCAACACATGTTGGACAGCAAATGTATCTGTTAGGAAGTGCTATTTCTTATGCAGATGACCAGCTTACTGCTATTGCATTGTTATAACTGAGACAACACATAGCAACGTATTTTCACAGCAAAGCATGTGGGGCCCCCTACAGGATAACTCCCCCACACACACACACACATAACTGCTAGGCCAGCGCACACACCACATTTCCCCCTTTAGCTGAACATTGTGTGACGGCGGGATTCTAGAGTGACGGACAGACAACTGAGCCAATGGCGGAAGACTACAGACTACACCCCAGCTGAACCAATCCAAAGATCCGATCTCCCAGGATCAACCTACTTTCTGTTCTGTATAAATTGTGTGTGTAGCGGTTAACTCGCTCTCTTTTCCTGCTGGTCTGATGGGCTAACGGAAGGGCCGTATTTACGTGTACCAGATATTCTCACTCTGAAATAAACTGTCGCTTGTCCTACAATTTTAACACCTTGTCTGAATCGATCCTTGACCGGCTCATCCATCTACATATCCTTTTATCAACATATCCCACTGAAAAGAGAAGACTCTATGCTATAGACTACCAACACATGTTGGATAGCAAATGGCTTCTGCTGAAAAGAGAAGACTCTATGCTATAGACTAGCAACACATGTTGGACAGCAAATGGCTTCTGCTGAAAAGAGAAGACTCTATGCTATAGACTACCAACACATGTTGGATAGCAAATGGCTTCTGCTGAAAAGAGAAGACTCTATGCTATTGACTACCAACACATTTATCAACTTCAAATATTATTCAATTACTCCATCTGAGCTCCTATATTACTCCATCTGAGCTCCTATATTACTGCATCTGAGCTCCTATATTACTGCATCTGAGCTCCTATATTACTGCATCTGAGCTCCTATATTACTGCATCTGAGCTCCTATATTACTGCATCTGAGCTCCTATATTACTGCATCTGAGCTCCTATATTACTCCATCTGAGCTCCTATATTACTGCATCTGAGCTCCTATATTACTGCATCTGAGCTCCTATATTACTGCATCTGAGCTCCTATATTACTGTAGGTTATTCAATTACTGCATCTGAGCTCCTATATTACTGCATCTGAGCTCCTATATTACTGAATCTGAGCTCCTATATTACTGTATCTGAGCTCCTATATTACTGCATCTGAGCTCCTATATTACTGTAGGTTATTCAATTACTGCATCTGAGCTCCTATATTACTGTAGGTTATTCAATTACTGCATCTGAGCTCCTATATTACTGCATCTGAGCTCCTATATTACTGAATCTGAGCTCCTATATTACTGTATCTGAGCTCCTATATTACTGCATCTGAGCTCCTATATTACTCCATCTGAGCTCCTATATTACTGCATCTGAGCTCCTATATTACTGTATCTGAGCTCCTATATTACTGCATCTGAGCTCCTATATTACTGTAGGTTATTCAATTACTGCATCTGAGCTCCTATATTACTGTAGGTTATTCAATTACTGCATCTGAGCTCCTATATTACTGTAGGTTATTCAATTACTCCATCTGAGCTCCTATATTACTGTAGGTTATTCAATTACTCCATCTGAGCTCCTATATTACTGTAGGTTATTCAATTACTGCATCTGAGCTCCTATATTACTGTAGGTTATTCAATTACTGCATCTGAGCTCCTATATTACTCCATCTGAGCTCCTATATTACTCCATCTGAGCTCCTATATTACTGTAGGTTATTCAATTACTGCATCTGAGCTCCTATATTACTGTAGGTTATTCAATTACTGCATCTGAGCTCCTATATTACTGTAGGTTATTCAATTACTGCATCTGAGCTCCTATATTACTGTAGGTTATTCAATTACTCCATCTGAGCTCCTATATTACTGTAGGTTATTCAATTACTGCATCTGAGCTCCTATATTACTGTAGGTTATTCAATTACTGCATCTGAGCTCCTATATTACTGTAGGTTATTCAATTACTGCATCTGAGCTCCTATATTACTGTAGGTTATTCAATTACTGCATCTGAGCTCCTATATTACTGTAGGTTATTCAATTACTGCATCTGAGCTCCTATATTACTGTAGGTTATTCAATTACTGCATCTGAGCTCCTATATTACTGTAGGTTATTCAATTACTGCATCTGAGCTCCTATATTACTCCATCTGAGCTCCTATATTACTGCATCTGAGCTCCTATATTACTGTAGGTTATTCAATTACTGCATCTGAGCTCCTATATTACTCCATCTGAGCTCCTATATTACTGTAGGTCATTCAATTACTGCATCTGAGCTCCTACAGTCTACGACTCTCCTTCTCTTCATCAAGTGTTCTACTCCTCTAGACATCACCTCTAGACATCACCTCTAGACATCTCCTCTAGACATCTCCTCTAGACATCTCCTCTAGACATCACCTCTAGACATCACCTCTAGACATCTCCTCTAGACATCACCTCTAGACATCACCTCTAGACATCTCCTCTAGACATCACCTCTATACATCACCTCTATACATCACCTCTAGACATCACCTCTATACATCACCTCTAGACATCACCTCTAGACATCTCCTCTATACATCACCTCTATACATCACCTCTAGACATCACCTCTAGACATCTCCTCTAGACATCTCCTCTAGACATCACCTCTCGACATCACCTCTAGACATCTCCTCTAGACATCACCTCTGAGAAACAGCCATTTGTGACGTGTCAACCAATCCACTCCATCCATCACTGCATCTTGTGATTTTTATAGGTGATCAGCATTGTCTTGAACTAGGCACCCTATGTCCTTTATAGCACAAAGTAGTGGTCAAAGTAGTGCCCTCAAAATAGTGGTCAAAGTAGTACACTCTGTAGGGTATAAGGTGCCATTTGGAATGTATCCTGTGAGAAAGTAGTGCTCAGATTTCAGCCTTGTGAATCTACTGGTATTCAACCATGTGAAACTAAAAGCTGTCTCATTTGCTTGGATTTACTCCCCCCTAGTGGTAATATTTTATAACTCACATCTGATTTGAGATGGAGGGAGAGAAAGAAAGACAGAGAGGAAGAGAGAGAGAGGAGAGAGGGAGAAAGACAGAGAGAGAGAAAGAGAGACACAGAGCGAGAAAGAGAGAGAGAGAAAGGGACAAAGAGAGAGGGAGGAGAGAGGGAGACAGACAGAGAGAGGAGAGACACAGAGAGAGAAAGAGACAGAGAACGAGACAGAGAGAGAGAGAGAGAGAGAGAGAGAGAGAAATGACACAAAATAAAACCAGATTAAAGAAGAATAGTAGATTACTTTAATTGTGCTGCTGTATGAAGTATTGAACCCATTTCCACAACATACAGTAATAGATACACAAGTCACGTCATGGATCCATTCTATACATTATCCTACATAGTAATCTGCATCTCTCCTCTGAGGAGACAGCACAGGTTTAGTTAATAGTTACTGTATGAAATGGTTTAGAAACAGAGTACTGCTGAGGACCTGAGCTCCTCCATCCCACTCACTACCGTCTGCCTGTGTGGCTCAGCTTGAGTTCCTGGAAGGGGTCGGCCTCTGACACGACCATGAATCTACTGGACAATATCATACCTACAGGACAATATCATACCTACAGGACAATATCATACCTACAGGACAATATCATACCTACAGGACAATATCATACCTACAGGACAATATCATACCTACAGGACTGTACTGACAGGACAATATCATACCTACAGGACAATATCATACCTACAGGACAATATCATACCTACAGGACTGTACTGACAGGACAATATCATACCAACAAGACAATATCATACTTTCAGGACTGAACTGACAGGACAATATCATACCTACAGGACAATATCATACCTACAGGACTGTACTGACAGGACAATATCATACCTACAGGACAATATCATACCTACAGGACTGTACTGACAGGACAATATCATACCTACAGGACAATATCATACCTACAGGACAATATCATACCTACAGGACTGTACTGACAGGACAATATCATACCTACAGGACTGTACTGACAGGACAATATCATACCTACAGGACTGTACTGACAGGACAATATCATACCTACAGGACTGTACTGACAGGACAATATCATACCTACAGGACAATATCATACCTACAGGACAATATCATACCTACAGGACAATATCATACCTACAGGACAATATCATACCTACAGGACTGTACTGACAGGACAATATCATACCTACAGGACAATATCATACCTACAGGACTGTACTGACAGGACAACAAACAAACTTCATGCACAGCTGAAGCCTGCCACTTGTATCCTGCCACTTGTATCCTGCCACTGGTAGCCTGTCACTTGTATCCTGCCACTGGTATCCTGCCACTGGTATCCTGCCTGCACTGTCTGAGCGCCAACAGAAATGGCCGCCTCGCTTCGCATTCCTAGGAAACTATGCAGTATTTTGTTTTTTACGTGTTCTTCCTTACATTGGTACCCAGGTAATCTTAGGTTTCATTACATACAGTCGAGAAGAACTACTGAACATAAGAGCAGCGTCAACTCACCATCAGTACGACCAGGAATACGACTTTACCAAAGCGGATCCTGTGTTTTGCCCACCACCCAGGACAATGGATCGGATCCCAGCCGGTGAACCAAAACAACGACGTCGTAAAAGGGGCAGACGAAGTGGTCTTCTGGTCAGGGTCCGGAGACGGGCACATCGCACACTGCTCCCGAGCATACTACTCACCAATGTCCAGTCTCTTGACAACAAGGTTGATGAAATCCGAGCAAGGGTAGCATTCCAGAGAGACATCAGAGACTATAACGTTCTTTGCTTCACGGAAACATGGCTCACTCGAGACACGCTATCGAAGTCGGTACAGCCAGCTGGTTTCTTCACGCATCTCACTGACAGAAACATGCCTTGTGATTAACGAGACGTGGTGTGATCATAACAACATACAGGAACTCAAGTCCTTCTGTTCACCTGACTTAGAATTCCTCACAATCAAATGTCGACCGCATTATCTACCAAGAGAATTCTCTTAGATTATAATCACAGCCGCATATATTCCCCCCCAAGCAGACGCATCGATGGCCCTGAACAAACTTTATAAACTTTTTATTGTAGCTGGGGATTTTAACAAGGCTAATCAGAAAACAAGACTCCCTAAATTCTATCTGCATATCGGTTGTGTTACTGGTAAAACCCTGGATCATTGTTATTCTAACTTCCGCAACGCATATAAGGCCCTCCCCCGCTACTCCTTTCGGAAAAGCTGACCACAATCTGACCAATCTGATTCCATGCTTCAAGATTGCTTCCATCACGTGGATTGGGATATGTTCCGCATTGCGTCAAACAACAACATTGACGAATACGCTGATTCGGTGAGCAAGTTTATTAGCAAGTGCATCGGCGATGTCGTACCCACAGCAACTATTAAAACATTCCCAAACCAGAAACCCTGGATTGATGGCAGCATTCGTGCAAAACTGAAAGCGCGAACCACTGCTTTTAATCAGGGAAAGGTGACTGGAAACATGACCGAATACAAACAGTGTAACTATTCCCTCCGCAAGGCAATCAAACAAGTTCAGCGCCAGTATAGAGACAAAGTAGAATCTCAATTCAACGGCTCAGACACAAGAGGTAGGTGGCAGAGTCTACAGTCAATCACGGATTATAATAAGAAAACCAGCCCTGTAGCGGACCAGGATGTCTTGCTCCCAGACAGACTAAACAACTTCTTTGCTCGCTTTGAAGACAATACAGTGCCACTGACACGGCTCGCTACCAAAACCTGCAGACTCTCCTTCACTGCAGCCGACGTGAGTAAAACATTTAAACGCGTTAACCCTCGCAAGGCTGCAGGCCCAGACGGCATCCCCAGCCGCAGCCTCAGAGCATGCGCAGACCAGCTGGCTGGTGTGTTTACGGACATATTCAATCAATCCTTATCCCAGTCTGCTGTTCCCACATTGTTCCTGTTCCCAAGAAAGCTAAAGTAACTGAGCTAAACGACTACCGCCCCGTAGCACTCACTTCTGTCATCATGAAGTGCTATGAGAGACTAGTCAAGGACCATATCACCTCCACCCTACCTGACACCCTAGACCCACTCCAATTTGCTTACCGCCCCAACAGGTCACAGACAACGTAATCGCAACCACACATTGCACACTGCCCTAACCCATCTGGACAAGAGGAATACCTATGTGAGAATCCTGTTCATCGACACAGCTCAGCATTTAACACCATAGTACCCTCCAAACTCGTCATCAAGCTCGAGACACTGGGTCTAGACCCTGCCCTGTGCAACTGGTTCCTGGACTTCCTCACAGGCCGCCCCCAGGTGGTGAGGGTGGGTAACAACATCTCCACCCCGCTGAACCTCAACACTGGGGCCCCACAAGGGTGTGTTCTGAGCCCTCTCTTGTACTCCCTGTTCACCCACGACTGCGTGGCCACGCACGCCTCCAAATCAATCATCAAGTTTGCAGACGACACTGCCGTGGTAGGCTTGTTTACCAACAACGCCGAGATGACATACAGAGAGGAGGTGAGGGCCCTCGGAGTGTGATGTCAGGAAAATAACCTCACACTCAACATCAACAAAACAAAGGAGATGATCGTGGACTTCAGGAAACAGCAGAGGGAGCACCCCCCTATCCACATCGACAGGACAGCAGTGGAGAGGGTAGTAAGTTTTAAGTTTTAAGTTCCTCAGGAGATAAGGGCCCTCGGAGTGTGATGTCAGGAAAATAACCTCACACTCAACATCAACAAAACAAAGGAGATGATCGTGGACTTCAGGAAACAGCAGAGAGAGCACCCCCCTATCCACATCGATGGGACAGTAGTGGAGAATGTAATAACATTTAAGTTCCTTTTCGGCTTGTCACCAAAAGCACTCTCAAACTTCTACAGATGCACAATCGAGAGCATCCTGTCGGGCTGTATCACCGCCTGGTACGGCAACTGCTCCGCCCACAACCGTAAGGCTCTCCAGAGGGTAGTGAGGTCTGCACAACGCATCACCGGGGGCAAACTACCTGCCCTCCAGGACACCTACACCACCCGATGTCACAGGAAGGCCATAAAGATCATCAAGGACAACAACCACCCGAGCCACTGCCTCTTCACCCCGCTATCATCCAGAAGGCGAGGTCAGTACAGGTGCATCAAAGCTGAGACTGAGAGACTGAAAAACAGCTTCTATCTCAAGGCCATCAGACTGTTAAACAGCCACCACTAACATTGAGTGGCTGCTGACAACATACTGACTCAACTCCAGCCACTTTAATAATGGAATAATTGATGTAAAAAACTATATCACTAGCCACTTTAAACAATGCCACTTAATATAATGTTTACATACCCTACATTACTCATCTCATATGTATATACTGTACTCGATACCATCTACTGCATCTATGCCATTCTGTACCATCACTCATTCATATATCTTTATGTACATATTCTTTATCCCTTTACACTTGTGTGTATAAGGTTGTTGTTGTGAAATTGTTAGGTTAGATTACTCGTTGGTTATTACCTCATTGTCAGAACTAGAAGCACAAGCATTTCGCTACACTCGCATTAACATCTGCTAACCATGTGTATGTGACAAATAAAATTACATTAGATTTGATTTGATTCTGTTAGACTCAGTCAGACAGCAGGAAACCACAGACTGCTTTACGGAAATACTCTCCACCAACACGCGTGTCACCATGTCAGCCTGAGAGCCAATAGGAAACATTTCTCCTTCTCTCAGAACTGACTGACTGGAGGAAACAGTTCTCCTTCTATAATCAGTGACTGACTGACTGGAAGAAAGGCCCTACGTGGGTATCAGTTACATCAGCACTACGATGACATGTAATCCACTTTGTGGTTGGACAGAAATCACTTTTATCTCTCTCTGTCAATTGATCATTTATCCCTTTGGTACAGAGTTGATCAAATCCATCCCAATACACATTTTGACAAACCATTTTGGATGACAACATTAATAAAGTATTGCGATTCCATTGTTTTCTATTATTCTATGATACAAATATTGTATTTAATCTTAAAATAAATATTAAAAAAATACGATTTTTTTGTAATAAAAAAAAACCTTTATTTAAAGTTGATTTATTTTGACCTTATTTAAACTAGGCAAGTCAGTTAAGAGCAAATTATTATTTTCAATGACGTCCTAGGAACAGTGGGTTAACTGCCTGTTCAGAACGACAGATTTGTACCTTGTCAGCTCGGGGGTTTGAACTTGCAACCTTCTGGTATACTAGTCCAACGCTCGAACCACTAGGCCACTATTATATAGTATTACTCTGTATTATTAACATTAAGCATTAGGGTGGTCATGGTTACCACTTGACTTCAGATCTATATGGATGCCTGCCGCCCAGAAAACATAAAGATAAGACAACATAAAGATAACATAAAGATAAGACAACATAAAGATAAGACAACATAAAGATAAGACAACATAAAGATAAGACAACATAAAGATAAGACAACATAAAGACAACATAAAGATAAGACAACATAAAGACAAGACAACATAAAGACAACATAAAGATAACATAAAGATAAGACAACATAAAGATAACATAAAGATAAGACAACATAAAGATAAGACAACATAAAGACAAGACAACATAAAGAGCAACATAAAGATAACATAAAGATAAGACAACATAAAGATAACAAAGATAAGACAACATAAAGATAACATAAAGATAAGACAACATAAAGACAACATAAAGATAACATAAAGATAAGACAACATAAAGATAACATAAAGATAAGACAACAAAGACAAGACAACATAAAGACAACATAAAGATAACATAAAGATAAGACAACATAAAGATAAGACAACATAAAGATAAGACAACATAAAGATGAGACAACATAAAGATAACATAAAGATAAGACAACATAAAGACAACATAAAGATAAGACAACATAAAGACAATATAAAGATAAGACAACATAAAGATAAGACAACATAAAGATAAGACAACATAAAGACAACATAAAGATAAGACAACATAAAGATAACATAAAGGTAACATAAAGATAAGACAACATAAAGACAACATAAAGATAAGACAACATAAAGATAAGACAACATAAAGACAACATAAAGATAAGACAACATAAAGATAAGACAACATAAAGATAACATAAAGGTAAGACAACATAAAGATAACATAAAGATAAGACAACATAAAGATAAGACAACATAAAGATAAGACAACATAAAGACAACATAAAGGTAACATAAAGATAAGACAACATAAAGATAACATAAAGATAAGACAACATAAAGATAAGACAACATAAAGATAAGACAACATAGGGATAAGACAACAAAGATAACAAAGATAAGACAACATAAAGACAACATAAAGATAAGACAACATAAAGATAACATAAATATAACATAAAGATGAGACAACATAAAGATAACATAAAGATAACATAAAGATAAGACAACATAAAGATAACATAAAGACAAGACAACATAAAGATAAGACAACATAAAGATAAGACAACATAAAGATAAGACAATATAAAGACAACCTAAAGATAACATAAAGATAAGACAACATAAAGATAACATAAAGATAACATAAAGATAAGACAACATAAAGATAACATAAAGATAAGACAACATAAAGATAACATAAAGATAAGACAACATAAAGACAACATGTGGTCCTTCTGTAGCTCAGTTGGTAGAGCATGGCGCTTGTAACGCCAGGGTAGTGGGTTCGATCCCCGGGACCACCCATACGTAGAATGTATGCACACATGACTGTAAGTCGCTTTGGATAAAAGAGTCTGCTAAATGGCATATATTATATTATATTATATTATAAAGATAACATAAAGATAAGATAACATAAAGATAAGACAACATAAAGATAAGACAACATAAAGATAACATAAAGATAAGACAACATAAAGATAAGACAACATAAAGATAAGACAACATAAAGATACGACAACATAAAGATAAGACAACATAAAGATAACATAAAGATAACATAAAGATAAGACAACATAAAGATAAGACAACATAAAGATAAGACAACATAAAGACAACATAAAGATAACATAAAGATAAGACAACATAAAGACAACATAAAGATAAGACAACATAAAGATAAGACAACATAAAGATAACATAAAGATAAGACAACATAAAGACAAGACAACATAAAGAGCAACATAAAGATAACATAAAGATAAGACAACATAAAGATAAGACAACATAAAGATAAGACAACATAAAGATAACATAAAGATAAGACAACATAAAGATAACATAAAGATAACATAAAGATAAGACAACATAAAGACAACATAAAGATAAGACAACATAAAGATAAGACAACATAAAGATAAGACAACATAAAGACAACATAAAGATAAGACAACATAAAGATAACATAAAGATAACATAAAGATAAGACAACATAAAGACAACATAAAGATAAGACAACATAAAGATAAGACAACATAAAGATAACATAAAGATAAGACAACATAAAGATAACATAAAGATAAGACAACATAAAGATAACATAAAGATAAGACAACATAAAGATAAGACAACATAAAGATAAGACAACATAAAGATAACATAAAGATAACATAAAGATAAGACAACATAAAGATAACATAAAGATAAGACAACATAAAGATAAGACAACATAAAGATAAGACAACATAAAGACAACATAAAGATAAGACAACATAAAGATAAGACAACATAAAGATAACATAAAGATAAGACAACATAAAGACAACATAAAGACAACATAAAGATAAGACAACATAAAGATAAGACAACATAAAGATAACATAAAGATAAGACAACATAAAGATAACATAAAGATAAGACAACATAAAGATAAGACAACATAAAGATAAGACAACATAAAGACAACATAAAGGTAACATAAAGATAAGACAACATAAAGATAACATAAAGATAAGACAACATAAAGATAAGACAACATAAAGATAAGACAACATAGGGATAAGACAACATAAAGATAACAAAGATAAGACAACATAAAGACAACATAAAGATAAGACAACATAAAGACAACATAAAGATAACATAAAGATAAGACAACATAAAGATAAGACAACATAAAGGTAAGACAACATAAAGGATAGATTAGATAAAGATAAAATGACATGACATAAAGGATATATTAGATTAGATAAAGATAAGAGATATAGTTTCATTTTGGTAGAAATAGCTGAGTGCTACACAGCATCATACTTCCTGTGGGGAATTCAGGAAGTGTAGCAGCCACAGAGACACTTTTACCTTGGTAGACAATTCACTGTGGTTTGGAAATAACATTGCTGCTCACACCAGCCCAGCCCAGGTCACCTCCTATATATCACACCTGCCCAGCCCAGGTCACCTCCTATATATCACACCTGCCCAGCCCAGGTCACCTCCTATATATCACACCAACTCAGCCCAGGTTACCTCCTATATATCACACCAACTCAGCCCAGGTTACCTCCTATATATCACACCAACTCAGCCCAGGTTACCTCCTATATATCACACCAGCCCAGCCCAGGTCACCTCCTATATATCACACCAACTCAGCCCAGGTTACCTCCTATATATCACACCAACTCAGCCCAGGTTACCTCCATATCACACCAACCCACACCAACCCAGCCCAGCCCAGGTCACCTCCTATATATCACACCAACTCAGCCCAGGTTACCTCCTATAGATCAACCAACCCAGCCCAGGTTACCTCCTACATATATCACACCAACTCAGCCCAGGTCACCTCCTATATATCACACCAACTCAGCCCAGGTCACCTCATAAATATCACACCAACTCAGCCCAGGTCACCTCCTATATATCACACCTACTCAGCCCAGGTCACCTCCTATATATCACACCAACTCAGCCCAGGTTACCTCCTATATATCACACCAACTCAGCCCAGGTCACTTCCTATATATCACACCAACTCAGCCCAGGTCACCTCCTATATATCACACCAACTCAGCCCAGGTCACCTCCTATATATCACACCTACTCAGCCCAGGTCACCTCCTATATATCACACCAACTCAGCCCAGGTTACCTCCTATATATCACACCAACTCAGCCCAGGTCACCTCCTATATATCACACCAACTCAGCCCAGGTCACCTCCTATATATCACACCAACTCAGCCCAGGTCACCTCCTATATATCACACCAACTCAGCTTGTTTGAAAGTGATGCCACTGTCCCCCTTTGAAAAACTGGGTGTCAATGAAAGATAGCATCAGCATCTATCTGTACTAGCATTAGCAACTAGCAACTATCATCTACTGTAGCAACACAGAGGGTCAACAGAGGGCTCTGTTCTCTAGCAACACAGAAGTCAACAGAGGGCTCTGTTCTCTTCATCTAGCAACACAGAAGTCAACAGACATGCATACCAACCTGAACTTTATTGCATCACCAAAGAACTTCCCCAGAACGTGTTTCCTAGGGATTCCAACCCAAGACCCCCTGCTCTGCTGCTAAAAAAAGGTGTTAATGAGCGGCCGTGTGTCGGTGTTTGATTTAAAGGAAACTTCGCTCATTCAGAGAACCACAACCTCACACCTCTATCGTTTCTGCCTCTGCCTCAACTATAAATACTTGTCTGCTTGTCTGTCTCAGCCTCAGCATCAGTCAGACAGACACAGAAGAACAAGACACACAAGGTGGTCTCGTTAAGTCAACTCAAGTCAAGGCCTTTGACTTAAGACACACATTATTGAGGGTGTCACTCTTTCACCTCAGAAAGGACAGACAAGTTGGGGTTTCTTGAACCGATCGCGCAACCCCCAGAACATCAGATGACAACACGGAAATGTGGGATCTGAAGTAAAGGTTCCTACAACACACTCATCTCAGGACACCATCAAATGAACGATCTGACCTTTACAGCTCCAGAACCACAATCTGAAATAATGTGACTCTGTAGCCGTAATTTAATTCATCAGAGAAATCAACCGGATGCTTTCTACATCCATTATTAAAACGACTAAGAAATAAAAAATGACTCACATTTATTAAGATGAAGAGAATTAAGAAATAAAGCACTTCAGTAACATAAAATCCTCACTGGAAACTGGATAAAAAAACACATTTTTAAAAACCAGACCCAAAAAATCATTAAAACTGAAGACATTTTTAATACATCACATAAAACACTGAAACTTATTTTTAAAAACCAGACCAATGGAAAGTCATTACAAAACTGAAGACCTATTTATCAAATAACTCTTGGTAATTATTATTACGATTAAACTGATTAATCATGGAACTGCAATTATCTAAGGAAGTCGGGGGACCAAGGAAAATACTCAGATTACAAAGTTATAATTTTCCTAATATATCTATTCAGATATTTTAATATCTGATCAATTAGTCTTCTGACTTATTCTCTATTTTACCTCATGTTAGTCTCATTCCAAATGTCGTAAAGTCTTGGTTATCTGCACGAACCCAGTCTTCACTATGAGTCATCCATACATCAATTGTCTTAAATAATGTATTTACTAACTAAGTAATTCACAGAAATGCATAATTAAACAGTAGATAGTTACAAGGAAATGATAACGGAGTTTCCCTAGTGGGATAAACCGGCATCGCTCTTGGTATACAAAAGAGAAGTGGGGGTCGACTGAGATAAGACAACACACAGTTGATAATTATAACAATTCAAAGATGCAAGACAATTCTGGAACCACAGTTGATAATTATAACAATTCAAATGCTAATCCTTTGCACATGAATACTCACTCATTCTGGAACCATTGCAATCAATATAGTATTTACGTCAGTATGTCGTCGGGGTCTCTGTTGAAAAGTTTGTTTCTGTTGGAGAGTCTGTCCGCTTTCTCTCTCTCTCTCTCTCTCTCTCTGTCTCTCTCTGTCCTGGTTAGAATGGATAGTTCAGAGTGACATTCATTCATGTGGTTATAGAATAGATGTTTCAGCGGTTGTCGTTCATCGTCGTTCAATGATACCGAATTCCTAGCTGCAGACTAGTAATTAATATCAAAGACTTGTTCTTATTCTGTCGGTATCAATAGTCTAAGAGTTTAACCATGTCGTATGGTTTAAAGATTCAGCCATCTACTCAATACTTGGCCCTCTCGTTATCGAGTAAGCTGGTCTGCAAACCTTGTCAACTCGTAATTGAGGAAATCATGATTTCTTGAGAAATTCTCAAAGTGGGGGTTTTATTCGGGAGTTGCAGAAAAGGGCCTGTCCCAGGATGCCCGACCCTAACTGGGCTCTCTGATTTAGTTCAACTCAAAAGGGAATTGGAGTTTCCTTCATTAAACCGTCCAGATGCCCGACATTAACTGGTCTCTCTGATTTAGTTCAACTCAAAAGGAATTGGAGTAAACCGTCCAAGATCACATTACACAATTGTATAAACAGTATCATCCTCACTCATTCATCTTGTACAACAATTAGATGTAAACCTCATGTCTGAGGCTATAATATAAACAGCGTTATGGTAATGTGGCCGTATTGTCTCCCATGAGTTTCACAAAATTGTACCAAACGGACCAGTTCATAGCTGGATTCTTAACCGATCTTTTATACCTTCTCCAGAACATAAATGTTGTTCAAGTTCTGTGAGGTGGAAGAAATTCCTTTGTTGTCTATGAAAATTCACTCTTTCTCTATACTGTGGCCATGAGGAGATAATCTCCTCCAGGAATTTACGACCTCTCTCTGACCACAGCAGCCTGTGTGTAGGAGACAGGGAGAGGGGGATGGGGCTTGCTGTAGCCTGTAGCCTTGCTGTAGCAACGTCATGACACATGTAACAGGATATATTTTCAGGAGAATTTATTCCCAGGATATAAATACAGAACATGTAGTCCAAGAACCTTTGATCCATTGAATGTACTATGACATCAAATCACATAGTACTACATCACCACTGTTATAAGGACCAATGGAAAGTCATACAAAGTTGATAAATATTCACTACTATAAATAATTACATTACATGTCATTGCACTTACATTGAAAATAAATATGTTAAATAATGTTTAAGTTAAATTAATAGCACCGTGAACAAGCCTGGTGACCAGTAGGTGAGGAAGCTGTGAGACAGTTGTTAAGTTTACGTTGGGAAAGTGACTGTTTACACCTTTCTTCAGGTATCCACTTCTCCTGTGTTTGACTGCACTTCAACATTATATCATTCAATTCATGAAAACACGCCCATTTCAGGTAATATATGAAATTATATGGATTATTTACTTCTACCTGATGCCTTTAATGAAGGTGTTCGGTTAAGTTTTTATTTCTACAGGTTTTGCTCTTGAAGTGGATACCGGTAGTGAAATGACATCACACTTTCCTAATGTATTACAGTCTGTAGTCTCCTCTGTCTTCCTAATGTATTACAGTCTGTAGTCTCCTCTGTCTTCCTAATGTATTACAGTCTGTAGTCTCCTCTGTCTTCCTAATGTATTACAGTCTGTAGTCTCCTCTGTCTTCCTAATGTATTACAGTCTGTAGTCTCCTCTGTCCTCCTAATGTATTACAGTCTGTAGTCTCCTCTGTCTTCCTAATGTATTACAGTCTGTAGTCTCCTCTGTCTTCCTAATGTATTACAGTCTGTAGTCTCCTCTGTCTTCCTAATGTATTACAGTCTGTAGTCTCCTCTGTCTTCCTAATGTATTACAGTCTGTAGTCTCCTCTGTTTTCAGTCAGTCCTCGTCTCTCTGATGGAGAATGGTCCCCAGCTGGGAAGCTCTCTGGTAGACCTCTTTGAACTCGTTCACAGCCTTCCTCTGGACAACAGCATCGTTGGTCTAAACAGAAGTCACAACATACATTTAGAGAGATGTCATCATCTTGACCTGACCAGTGGAGTGTCCACTCTTGGAAGACGGCATTCAGACAACAATGGACTGTTAAAAAACGACACACACGCACACATTTACTCACTCTCTCACTCACTCACTCACTCACTCACTCACTCACTCACTCACTCACTCACTCACTCACTCACTCACTCTCTCACTCTCTCTCACTCTCTCACTCTCTCTCTCTCTCTCTCTCTCTCTCTCTCTCTCTCTCTCTCTCTCTCTCTCTCTCTCTCTCTCTCTCTCTCTCTCTCTCTCTCTCTCTCTCACTCTCTCTCACTCTCTCTCTCACACTCTCTCTCACTCTCTCTCACTCTCTCTCTGTCTATCACACACACAATTATTTTTTTATACTGACTCATCCCAAATGGTACCACATTCCCTATATAGTGCACTGCCTATAGGGCTCTGGTTAAAAGTAGTGCACTATATAGGGAATAGGATGCCATTTGGGATGCAAACAGAATTAGTGAATAACTTAGTTTTAGTCTTTTGACCTTAATGTCCACCAGATCCTGTATCTTCGTCTTCAGTCTGTCCTGGTAGAAGCTCCTCTTCAGAACCTCCACCTTCCCGCGGAGTCTGCTGAGGCCCTGCTTGACTGTCTCTGGATGGTTCTCCTTCAGCATGTTGGAGAAGATGTTTAGGTAGACATCCAGAGTGGCGTTCAGGAGCAGCCACTGTTCATGCTTCTAATGGAGAGAAGACCACAAAAGGGGAGGGGAGAGAGAGAGACAGAGAGAGAGAGAGAGAGAGAGAGAGAGAGAGAGAGAGAGAGAGAGAGAGAGAGAGAGAGAGAGAGAGAGAGAGAGAGAGAGAGAGAGAGAGGACAGGGGGAAATGCACACCATTAACAATGAGAACATCCTCGGTACATGTGACAGCAGACCTTGAGGTTGAATCTACAATAGCAAGGCCAGCAGTTTAGCAGACCTTGAATTTAATCTACAATAGCAGGGCCAGCATGTTGACAGGGCCAGCAAGTTGAATCTACAATAGCAGGCCAGCAGGTTGACAGGGCCAGCAGGTTGAATCTACAATAGCAGGGCCAGCAGCTAAGCAGATATTGAACTTGATCTACAATAGCAGGGCCGGCAGGTTGAATCTAAAATAGCAGGGCCAGCAGGTTGAATCTACAATAGCAGGGCCAGCAGGTTGAATCTATAATCCCAGGGCCAGCAAGTTGAATCTAAAATAGCAGGGCCGGCAGGTTGAATCTACAATAGCAGGGCCAGCAGGTTGAATCTACAATAGCAGGGCCAGCAGGTAGAATCTACAATAGCAGGGCTAGCAGGTTGAATCTACAATAGCAGGGCCAGCAGCTAAGCAGACATTGAATTTGATCTACAATAGCAGGGCCAGCAGGTTGAATCTACAATCCCAGGGCCAGCAAGTTGAATCTAAAATAGCAGGGCCAGCAGGTAGAATCTACAATAGCAGGGCCAGCAGGTAGAATCTACAATAGCAGGGCTAGCAGGTTGAATCTATAATCACAGGGCCAGCAGGTTAAATATACAACAGCAGGGTCAGCAGGTTGAATCTATAAGTAATGTTGGCTTTAAAATAAAAAAATCCAACTATGTAAAGAGCTTTTTGAGTTCAGTGACATTTGTTGAAAAACTGAAATTAATATGAGATATTTACCTCAAACTTGACATCAAGCTCTCCCATGAGGATCCGGAAGACAGGTTCGCCGACCAATTTGGTGTCCAGCAGTTTCTAAATAAAACATGTAAAAGTAATAAAATCCCAAGACTTCTGTAAATTGACTGTAAGTTTCTTGTCGGTCATGTGATGAAGGCCAGGAGAAGTGAACCTCTCAGTAGTACAGGACAGGACTGTCATAGTACCACATGCATTAGGCATTAGAAGATATTATGAACCGGGTGGGTCGAGCCCTGAATGCTGATTGGCTGAAAGCTATGGTATATCAGACCCCATAACACAAAAAAAAAACTATTTACGATTCTATTTACATTGGTAACCTCTTTATAAAAGCAAGAAGGAACCTGAGGGGTTGTGGTATATGGCCAAAGTAGTGCACTATATACTGAATAGGGTGGTGTTTGGGACACATCCAGATACATCAGTTTAAACAGGTTTAAGGCTTTCTATTGTTACTCACCAAAGGACCTTCCAGGGCTTTGATGTCCTTCTCCATGTTTTCAGACACGAATCTGGACCCAAGGTCAGAGCCAGAGTGGTGGGGGCGTCCCAGAACCACTACAGAGCAGAATCCCAACCATACTACCACCACAAGATCCAGGGCTGAATTCATATTATTATCCTGGTTACAGTGGCTCACGTTCTTTCAATCAACAGAACAAAAGCCTCACAAAATATATCAAACTATGCCCTTGAGAAGTCTTTGAGAAGTCTTTGAGAAGTCTTTGAGAAGTCTTTGAGAAGTCGCTCGAAGTCGTTGAGAAGTATTTTGAAGTCTTTGAGAAGTCTTTGAGAAGTCGCTCGAAGTATTTGAGAAGTCGCTCGAAGTCTTTGAGAAGTCTTTCGAAGTCTTTGATAAAGTCTTTGAGAAGTCTTTGATAAATTCTTTGAGAGTCTTTGAGAAGTCTTTGAGAAATTATTTGAGAGTCTTTGAGAAGTCTTTGAGAAATTCTTTGAGAGTCTTGAGAGTCTTTGAGAAGTCTTTGAGAAATTCTTTGAGAGTCTTGAGAGTCTTTGAGAGTCCTTTCAGAGTTAAGCTGTGGAGTCTCTGTTGACTGCACCTGTCTGTAGATGGAGTGTCAATGTGAGTCAGTGATGGTGGCCTGGTGTCTCTCTGGGGTTTATTTATATGTGAGACAGAGAGCTGTGCAGCAGCAGAGTCTGCAGGAGACAATGATGATGGTTAGAGGTTACAGAAGTGTTGGGGTTTGTGGGTTCCTCTTCTCGGTAGGTTTCCTTTAAATCAGAGATGTTCTGCTCCTAAATGGGTGACTCTTCCTCAATACCCCGGCCCCCCCCATACCTCTGATCAGGTCATTTTCGAGGGATGTTTTGGAAGGGCCACAACGGGGGTGGGGGAGCGGAGTGAGTCAGTTTGATGAGAAACGTGTAGAAAATATGATAGTATTTCTAAGAGTGTAGATACTGTTGTCGGAGGTTGGTGATTAGGCGTATGACAATCTGCCTTCTCAGCTAATGCACTTGTCTTTTCCTGCTCCCACTGGCTACTTTGTAGAGGGAAAATGTTGGTTGTTTTGTCACCTAGCTATCTTCATATGAATGCACTGATGTAAGTCTCTCTGGATAAGAGCGTCTGATAAATGACTGAAATTGATTTTATTTTTTATATTTAAGTTTTATTCAAAACTTGTCTTATCTTTATGTTATTTTATATTTTCTTATAGAATAAATGAAATACAATATTTTTTTATTATAGAATAATAGAAAAGAATGGAATGGCAATACTTTATTAATGTTGTCATCCAGAATGGTTTGTCAAAATGTTTATTGGGATGGATTTGATCAACTCTGTACCAAAGGGATTGATGATCAATTGACAGAGAGAGATAAAAGTGATTTCTGTCCAACCACAAAGTGGATTACTTGTCATCGTACTGCTGATGTAACTGATACCCACGTAGGGCCTTTCTTCCAGTCAGTCAGTCACTGATTATAGAAGGAGAACTGTTTCCTCCAGTCAGTCAGTTCTGAGAGAAGGAGAAATGTTTCCTATTGGCTCTCAGGCTGACATGGTGACATGCGTGTTGGTGGAGAGTATTTCCGTAAAGCAGTCTGTGGTTTCCTGCTGTCTAACTGAATCAAATCAAATTGTATTTGTCACATACACATGGTTAGCAGATGTTAATGCGAGTGTAGCGAAATGCTTGTGCTTCTAGTTCCGACAATGCAGTAATAACCAACGAGTAATCTAACCTAACAATTTCACAACAACAACCTTATACACAAAAGTGTAAAGAGATGAAGAATATGTACATAAAGATATATGAATGAGTGATGGTACAGAACAGCATAGGCAAGATACAGTAGATGGTATAGAGTACAGTATATACATATGAGATGAGTAATGTAGGGTATATAAACATTATATTAAGTGGCATTGTTTAAAGTGGCTAGTGATATAGTTTTTTACATCAATTAAATTATTAAAGTGGCTGGAGTTGAGTCAGTATGTTGGAAGCATCCACTCAATGTTAGTGGTGGCTGTTTAACAGTCTGATGGCCTTGAGATAGAAGCTGTTTTTCAGTCTCTCGGTCCCAGCTTTGATGCACCTGTACTGACCTCGCCTTCTGGATGATAGCGGGGTGAAGAGGCAGTGGCTCGGGTGGTTGTTGTCCTTGATGATCTTTATGGCCTTCCTGTGACATCGGGTGGTGTAGGTGTCCTGGAGGGCAGGTAGTTTGCCCCCGGTGATGCGTTGTGCAGACCTCACTACCCTCTGGAGAGCCTTACAGTTGTGGGCGGAGCAGTTGCCGTACCAGGCGGTGATACAGCCCGACAGGATGCTCTCGATTGTGCATCTGTAAAAGTTTGAGAGTGCTTTTGGTGACAAGCCGAAAAGGAACTTAAAAGTTATTACATTCTCTACTACTGTCCCGTCGATGTGGATAGGGGGGTGCTCTCTCTGCTGTTTCCTGAAGTCCACAATCATCTCTTTTGTTTTGTTGAGGTTGAGTGTGAGGTTATTTTCCTGACATCACACTCCGAGGGCCCTCACCTCCTCTCTGTATGTCATCTCGTCGTTGTTGGTAATCAAGCCTACCACGGCAGTGTCGTCTGCAAACCCCCGTCCCTCTTCTTACCAGAAAGATGCTTGTTTCTGTCAGTGAGATGCGTGAAGAAACCAGCTGGCTGCACCGTCTCCGATAGCATGTCTCGAGTGAGCAATGTTTCCGTGAAGCAAAGATCGTTACAGTCTCTGATGTCTCCTGGGATTTCATACACCTTGTTGTCAAGAGACTGGACATTGGTGAGTAGTATGCTCGGGAGCAGTGTGCGATGTGCCCGTCTCCGGAGCCTGACCAGAAGACCACTTGGTCTGCCCCTTTTACGGCGTCGTTGTTTTGGTTCACCGGCTGAGATCCTATCCATTGTCCTGGGTGGTGGGCAAAACACAGGATCCATTTTGGGAAAGTCGTATTCCTGGTTGTAATGATGGCGAGTTGACGTTGCTCTTATATCCAGTAGTTCTTCTCGACTGTATGTAATGAAACCTAAGATTACCTGGGTACCAATGTAAGAAAGAACACGTAAAAAACAAAATACTGCATAGTTTCCTAGGAATGCGGCGAGGCGGCCATCTTTGTTGGCGCTCAGACAGTGCAGGCAGGATACCAGTGGCAGGATACCAGTGGCAGGATACCAGTGGCAGGATACCAGTGGCAGAATACCAGTGACAGGATACAAGTGGCAGGATACCAGTGGCAGGGTACCAGTGGCAGGATACCAGTGGCAGGATACCAGTTGCAGGGTATCAGTGGCAGGATACCAGTGGCAGGGTACCAGTGGCAGGATACCAGTGGCAGGGTATCAGTGGCAGGATACCAGTGGCAGGATACCAGTTGCAGGGTATCAGTGGCAGGATAACAGTGGCAGGATACCAGTGGCAGAATACCAGTGACAGGATACAAGTGGCAGGATACCAGTGGCAGGGTACCAGTGGCAGGATACCAGTGGCAGGGTACCAGTGGCAGGATACCAGTGGAAGGATACAAGTGGCAGGATACCAGTTGCAGGGTATCAGTGGCAGGATACCAGTGGCAGGATACCAGTTGCAGGGTATCAGTGGCAGGATACCAGTGGCAGGATACCAGTTGCAGGGTATCAGTGGCAGGATACCAGTGGCAGGGTACCAGTTGCAGGATACCAGTGGCAGGATACCAGTGGCAGGGTACCAGTTGCAGGGTATCAGTGGCAGGATACCAGTGGCAGGATACAAGTGGCAGGATACCAGTGGCAGGATACCAGTGGCAGGATACCAGTGGCAGAATACCAGTGACAGGATACAAGTGGCAGGATACCAGTGGCAGGGTACCAGTGGCAGGATACCAGTGGCAGGATACCAGTTGCAGGGTATCAGTGGCAGGATACCAGTGGCAGGGTACCAGTGGCAGGATACCAGTGGCAGGATACCAGTGGCAGGATACCAGTGGCAGGATACCAGTGGCAGGATACCAGTGGCAGGGTACCAGTGGCAGGATACCAGTGGAAGGATACAAGTGGCAGGATACCAGTTGCAGGGTATCAGTGGCAGGATACCAGTGGCAGGATACCAGTTGCAGGGTATCAGTGGCAGGATACCAGTGGCAGGATACCAGTTGCAGGGTATCAGTGGCAGGATACCAGTGGCAGGGTACCAGTTGCAGGATACCAGTGGCAGGATACCAGTGGCAGGGTACCAGTTGCAGGGTATCAGTGGCAGGATACCAGTGGCAGGATACAAGTGGCAGGATACCAGTGGCAGGATACCAGTGGCAGGATACCAGTGGCAGGATACAAGTGGCAGGATACCAGTGGCAGGATACAAGTGGCAGGATACCAGTGGCAGGATACCAGTGACAGGATACAAGTGGCAGGCTACCAGTGGCAGGCTACCAGTGGCAGGATACCAGTTGCAAGATACCAGTGGCAGGGTACCAGTGACAGGCTTCAGCTGTGCATGAAGTTGTTTATTGTCGTGTCAGTACAGTCCTGTAGGTATGATATTGTCCTGTAGGTATGATATTGTCCTGTGGGTATGATAATGTCCTGTAGGTATGATATTGTCCTGTCAGTACAGTCCTGTAGGTATGATATTGTCCTGTGGGTATGATAATGTCCTGTAGGTATGATATTGTCCTGTAGGTATGATATTGTCCTGTGGGTATGATATTGTCCTGTAGGTATGATATTGTCCTGTAGGTATGATATTGTCCTGTCAGTACAGTCCTGTAGGTATGATATTGTCCTGTAGGTATGATATTGTCCTGTAGGTATGATATTGTCCTGTGGGTATGATATTGTCCTGTAGGTATGATATTGTCCTGTAGGTATGATATTGTCCTGTAGGTATGATATTGTCCTGTCAGTACAGTCCTGTAGGTATGATATTGTCCTGTAGGTATGATATTGTCCTGTAGGTATGATATTGTCCTGTCAGTACAGTCCTGTAGGTATGATATTGTCCTGTAGGTATGATATTGTCCTGTCAGTACAGTCCTGTAGGTATGATATTGTCCTGTAGGTATGATATTGTCCTGTAGGTATGATATTGTCCTGTAGGTATGATATTGTCCTGTCAGTACAGTCCTGTAGGTATGATATTGTCCTGTAGGTATGATATTGTCCTGTAGGTATGATATTGTCCTGTAGGTATGATATTGTCCTGTAGGTATGATATTGTCCTGTCAGTACAGTCCTGTAGGTATGATTTTGTCCTGTAGGTATGATATTGTCCTGTAGGTATGATATTGTCCTGTAGGTATGATATTGTCCTGTAGGTATGATATTGTCCTGTAGGTATGATATTGTCCTGTAGGTATGATATTGTCCTGTCAGTACAGTCCTGTAGGTATGATATTGTCCTGTAGGTATGATATTGTCCTGTAGGTATGATATTGTCCTGTAGGTATGATATTGTCCTGTAGGTATGATATTGTCCTGTAGGTATGATATTGTCCTGTCAGTACAGTCCTGTAGGTATGATATTGTCCTGTAGGTATGATATTGTCCTGTAGGTATGATATTGTCCTGTAGGTATGATATTGTCCTGTAGGTATGATATTGTCCTGTCAGTACAGTCCTGTAGGTATGATATTGTCCTGTAGGTATGATATTGTCCTGTAGGTATGATATTGTCCTGTAGGTATGATATTGTCCTGTAGGTATGATATTGTCCTGTCAGTACAGTCCTGTAGGTATGATATTGTCCTGTAGGTATGATATTGTCCTGTAGGTATGATATTGTCCTGTAGGTATGATATTGTCCTGTAGGTATGATATTGTCCTGTCAGTACAGTCCTGTAGGTATGATATTGTCCTGTAGGTATGATATTGTCCTGTAGGTATGATATTGTCCTGTAGGTATGATATTGTCCTGTAAGTATGATATTGTCCTGTCAGTTATTGAGTTATTGCTCCAGAACAGTAGCAGTAGCTAGTTGATCTCAGGCAGCCCACCTAAACAAGGGTTGTGGTCTGAGAAAAATTGGTTATTTTGTGGTCTGAGATCGGCATGGTCGTGTCAGAGGCCGACCCCTTCCAGGAACTCAAGCTGAGACACACAGGCAGACGGTAGTGAGTGGGATGGAGGAGCTCAGGTCCTCAGCAGTACTCTGTTTCTAAACCATTTCATACAGTAACTATTAACTAAACCTGTGCTGTCTCCTCAGAGGAGAGATGCAGATTACTATGTAGGATAATGTATAGAATGGATCCATGACGTGACTTGTGTATCTATTACTGTATGTTGTGGAAATGGGTTCAATACTTCATATAGCAGCACAATTAAAGTAATCTACTGTTCTTCTTTAATCTGGTTTTATTTCTCTCTCTCTCTCCCTCTCCCTCTCTCTTTCACTCTTTGTCCCTCCATCTCTCTCTCTCACAGTCTCTGGCCCCCTCTCTCTCTCTCTCATTCTCTCTCTCTCTCACACACTCTCTGTCCCTCTCTCTCGCTCTCTCTCACACATTCTCTGTCCCTCTCTCTCTCTCTCTCTCTCTCTCTCTCTCTCTCTCTCTCACACACTCTCTCTCCCTCCCTCTCCCTCTCTGTCTTTCATTCTCTCCCTCCACGTTTCAAATCAGGTGTGTTATAAAATATTACCACTAGGGGGAGTAAATCCAAACAAATGAGACACCTTTTAGTTTCACATGGTGGAATACCAGTAGATTAATAATGAGTCTATCAACTTTTAGTTTCACATGGTTGAAGACCAGTAGATTAATAATGAGTCTATCAACTTTTAGTTTCACATGGTTGAAGACCAGTAGATTAATAATGAGTCTATCAACTTTTAGTTTCACATGGTTGAAGACCAGTAGATTAATAATGAGTCTATCAACTTTTAGATTCACATGGTTGAAGACCAGTAGATTAATAATGAGTCTATCAACTTTTAGTTTCACATGGTTGAAGACCATTAGATTCACAAGGCTGAAATCTGAGCACTACTTTCTCACAGGATACGTTCCAAATGGCACCTTATACCCTACAGAGTGCACTACTTTGACCACTACTTTGTGCTATAAAGGACATAGGGTGCCTAGTTCAAGACAATGCTGATCACCTATTAAAATCACAAGATGCAGTGATGGATGGAGTGGATTGGTTGACACGTCACAAATGGCTGTTTCTCATATAGTTCTGGGTTCATAACTGATTTGGTTTATCCGGAGGTTAATGTGTAAATCGGGAGGTGCTGGAACAAAAGTGAGAACGAGATGACTGGAGACTTTGACAGAATATGTTTTAATATGGAGGTGAAAGAAGCGCACACCTGTTTAAGAGAGGTGATGTCTAGAGGTGATGTATAGAGGTGATGTCTAGAGGTGATGTCTAGAGGTGATGTCTAGAGGTGATGTCTAGAGGTGATGTCTAGAGGTGATGTCTAGAGGTGATGTATAGAGGTGATGTCTAGAGGTGATGTCTAGAGGTGATGTATAGAGGTGATGTCTAGAGGTGATGTCTAGAGGTGATGTATAGAGGTGATGTCTAGAGGTGATGTCTAGAGGAGATGTCTAGAGGTGATGTCTAGAGGTGATGTCTAGAGGTGATGTCTAGAGGTGATGTATAGAGGAGATGTCTAGAGGTGATGTCTAGAGGTGATGTCTAGAGGAGATGTCAACCAGAGTAGAACACTTGATAAAGAGAAGGAGAGTCGTAGACTCTAGGAGCTCAGATGGAGTAATTGAATAACCTACAGTAATATAGGAGCTCAGATGGAGTAATTGAATGACCTACAGTAATATAGGAGCTCAGATGGAGTAATTGAATAACCTACAGTAATATAGGAGCTCAGATGCAGTAATATAGGAGCTCAGATGGAGTAATTGAATAACCTACAGTAATATAGGGGCTCAGATGCAGTAATTGAATAACCTACAGTAATATAGGAGCTCAGATGGAGTAATTGAATAACCTACAGTAATATAGGAGCTCAGATGGAGTAATATAGGAGCTCAGATGGAGTAATTGAATAACCTACAGTAATATAGGAGCTCAGATGCAGTAATTGAATAACCTACAGTAATATAGGAGCTCAGATGGAGTAATTGAATAACCTACAGTAATATAGGAGCTCCAGATGCAGTAATATAGGAGCTCAGATGGAGTAATTGAATAACCTACAGTAATATAGGAGCTCAGATGCAGTAATTGAATAACCTACAGTAATATAGGAGCTCAGATGGAGTAATTGAATAACCTACAGTAATATAGGAGCTCAGATGCAGTAATATAGGAGCTCAGATGCAGTAATTGAATAACCTACAGTAATATAGGAGCTCGGATGCAGTAATTGAATAACCTACAGTAATATAGGAGCTCGGATGGAGTAATTGAATAACCTACAGTAATATAGGAGCTCAGATGCAGTAATATAGGAGCTCAGATGGAGTAATTGAATAACCTGCAGTAATATAGGAGCTCAGATGGAGTAATTGAATAACCTACAGTAATATAGGAGCTCAGATGGAGTAATTGAATAACCTACAGTAATATAGGAGCTCAGATGGAGTAATATAGGAGCTCAGATGGAGTAATTGAATAACCTACAGTAATATAGGAGCTCAGATGGAGTAATTGAATAACCTACAGTAATATAGGAGCTCAGATTCAGTAATTGAATAACCTGCAGTAATATAGGAGCTCAGATGCAGTAATTGAATAACCTACAGTAATATAGGAGCTCCGATGGAGTAATTGAATAACCTACAGTAATATAGGAGCTCAGATGGAGTAATTGAATAACCTACAGTAATATAGGAGCTCAGATGGAGTAATATAGGAGCTCAGATGCAGTAATTGAATGACCTACAGTAATATAGGAGCTCAGATGCAGTAATTGAATAACCTACAGTAATATAGGAGCTCAGATGGAGTAATTGAATAACCTACAGTAATATAGGAGCTCAGATGGAGTAACTGAATAACCTACAGTAATATAGGAGCTCAGATGGAGTAATTGAATAACCTACAGTAATATAGGAGCTCAGATGGAGTAATTGAATAACCTACAGTAATATAGGAGCTCAGATGGAGTAATATAGGAGCTCAGATGGAGTAATTGAATAACCTACAGTAATATAGGAGCTCAGATGCAGTAATTGAATAACCTACAGTAATATAGGAGCTCAGATGGAGTAATTGAATAACCTACAGTAATATAGGAGCTCAGATGCAGTAATATAGGAGCTCAGATGCAGTAATTGAATAACCTACAGTAATATAGGAGCTCGGATGCAGTAATTGAATAACCTACAGTAATATAGGAGCTCGGATGGAGTAATTGAATAACCTACAGTAATATAGGAGCTCAGATGCAGTAATATAGGAGCTCAGATGGAGTAATTGAATAACCTACAGTAATATAGGAGCTCAGATGGAGTAATATAGGAGCTCAGATGGAGTAATTGAATAACCTACAGTAATATAGGAGCTCAGATGGAGTAATATAGGAGCTCAGATGGAGTAATTGAATAACCTACAGTAATATAGGAGCTCAGATGGAGTAATTGAATAACCTACAGTAATATAGGAGCTCAGATGCAGTAATTGAATAACCTACAGTAATATAGGAGCTCAGATGGAGTAATTGAATAACCTACAGTAATATAAGAGCTCAGATGGAGTAATATAGGAGCTCAGATGGAGTAATTGAATAACCTACAGTAATATAGGAGCTCAGATGGAGTAATTGAATAACCTACAGTAATATAGGAGCTCAGATTCAGTAATTGAATAACCTGCAGTAATATAGGAGCTCAGATGGAGTAATTGAATAACCTACAGTAATATAGGAGCTCAGATGGAGTAATATAGGAGCTCAGATGGAGTAATTGAATAACCTACAGTAATATAGGAGCTCAGATGCAGTAATATAGAAGCTAAGATGGAGTGATTGAATAACCTACAGTAATATAGGAGCTCAGATGCAGTAATATAGGAGCTCAGATGGAGTAATTGAATAACCTACAGTAATATAGGGGCTCAGATGCAGTAATTGAATAACCTACAGTAATATAGGAGCTCAGATGGAGTAATTGAATAACCTACAGTAATATAGGAGCTCAGATGGAGTAATATAGGAGCTCAGATGGAGTAATTGAATAACCTACAGTAATATAGGAGCTCAGATGGAGTAATTGAATAACCTACAGTAATATAGGAGCTCAGATGGAGTAATATAGGAGCTCAGATGGAGTAATATAGGAGCTCAGATGGAGTAATTGAATAACCTACAGTAATATAGGAGCTCAGATGCAGTAATTGAATAACCTACAGTAATATAGGAGCTCAGATGGAGTAATTGAATAACCTACAGTAATATAGGAGCTCAGATGGAGTAATATAGGAGCTCAGATGCAGTAATTGAATAACCTACAGTAATATAGGAGCTCCGATGGAGTAATTGAATAACCTACAGTAATATAGGAGCTCGGATGGAGTAATTGAATAACCTACAGTAATATAGGAGCTCAGATGCAGTAATATAGGAGCTCAGATGGAGTAATATAGGAGCTCAGATGGAGTAATTGAATAACCTACAGTAATATAGGAGCTCAGATGGAGTAATATAGGAGCTCAGATGGAGTAATATAGGAGCTCAGATGGAGTAATTGAATAACCTACAGTAATATAGGAGCTCAGATGGAGTAATATAGGAGCTCAGATGGAGTAATATAGGAGCTCAGATGGAGTAATTGAATAACCTACAGTAATATAGGAGCTCAGATGGAGTAATATAGGAGCTCAGATGGAGTAATTGAATAACCTACAGTAATATAGGAGCTCAGATGGAGTAATTGAATAACCTACAGTAATATAGGAGCTCAGATGGAGTAATATAGGAGCTCAGATGGAGTAATTGAATAACCTACAGTAATATAGGAGCTCAGATGGAGTAATATAGGAGCTCAGATGGAGTAATATAGGAGCTCAGATGGAGTAATTGAATAACCTACAGTAATATAGGAGCTCAGATGGAGTAATATAGGAGCTCAGATGGAGTAATATAGGAGCTCAGATGGAGTAATTGAATAACCTACAGTAATATAGGAGCTCAGATTCAGTAATATAGGAGCTCAGATGGAGTAATTGAATAACCTACAGTAATATCCAACGTTTCCACACACAATCTCTCTCGTTTTACTAACTAAAACAATCTTTTCAGCAGAAGCCATTTCCTGTCTCAGATTCAGTAATATAGGAGCTCAGATGCAGTAATATAGGAGCTCAGATGCAGTAATATAGGAGCTCAGATGCAGTAATATAGGAGCTCAGATGCAGTAATATAGGAGCTCAGATGCAGTAATATAGGAGCTCAGATTCAGTAATATAGGAGCTCAGATGCAGTAATATAGGAGCTCAGATGCAGTAATATAGGAGCTCAGATTCAGTAATATAGGAGCTCAGATGCAGTAATATAGGAGCTCAGATGCAGTAATATAGGAGCTCAGATTCAGTAATATAGGAGCTCAGATTCAGTAATATAGGAGCTCAGATGCAGTAATATAGGAGCTCAGATTCAGTAATATAGGAGCTCAGATTCAGTAATATAGGAGCTCAGATTCAGTAATATAGGAGCTCAGTAATATAGGAGCTCAGATTCAGTAATATAGGAGCTCAGATGGAGTAATTGAATAACCTACAGTAATATCCAACGTTTCCACACACAATCTCTCTCGTTTTACTAACTAAAACAATCTTTTCAGCAGAAGCCATTTCCTGTCCAACTTCTCTTTCCAACATGTGTTTATACTCGATTGTATTTGAAATATTGCGAAAGGCCTGTTTTGTCTGCATGCTGTTTTTCACTGATGCTTAGATCACACCGACAGTGTTTACATTTTGGTTACACCAGAATTACATTAATTTCCATTCAAACGTTGCGTTGCAGAGACAGTTGCAGTGCGTTCGGTGTGGTGCGTTCGGTGTGGTGCGTTCGGTGTGGTGCGTTCGGTGTGGTGCGTTCGGTGTGGTGCGTTCGGTGTGGTGCGTTCGGTGTGGTGCGTTCGGTGTGGTGCGTTCGGTGTGGTGCGTTCGGTGTGGTGCGTTCGGTGTGGTGCGTTCGGTGTGGTGCGTTCGGTGTGGTGCGTTCGGTGTGGTGCGTTCGGTGTGGTGCGTTCGGTGTGGTGCGTTAGGTGTGGTGCGTTCGGTGTGGTGCGTTCGGTGTGGTGCGTTCGGTGTGGTGCGTTCGGTGTGGTGCGTTCGGTGTGGTGCGTTAGGTGTGGTGCGTTCGGTGTGGTGCGTTCGGTGTGGTGCGTTCGGTGTGGTGCGTTCGGTGTGGTGCGTTCGGTGTGGTGCGTTCGGTGTTCGGTGTGGTGCGTTCGGTGTGGTGCGTTAGGTGTGGTTCGGTGTGGTGCGTTCGTGTGGTGCGTTCGGTGTGGTGCGTTCGGTGTGGTGCGTTCCTTTGATTTATCAAACGTATGAGTCAAACTGAACTCGTTGACGGTTTGACAGAAATGGAAGCAGAAGGTGAATGTTGAACTGTTGTTGAATACATAAACACATGAAGCTGCGTATTATTTTTACGAATTGTCACAGTTGGTGTTTTCGAAGAAAGACAGATTTGCTGCACATTCCCGACTGTAGAGTTCCTTGTTATTGGGCTACAATCCACAGCTATTAAATAAAAGATATATGTGGCTAAATTAAAGGTCTTCTCGTGGTGTAGTAGGCTATTCTGAATGATTTAATTTATTTCTAACAGACAGCAGTAATTCTTTAACTTTGGCAAATGTATTTCAATTTATCAGGGGTGCTGCACACTTCGCGTGATTCTATGAGGAAATAAATGATGAAGTGCAACGCTGGAGAGATGAGAGTTACAGGGTCATGTCTACCAGGGCAGAGAGATGAGAGTTACAGGGTCATGTCTACCAGGGCAGAGATGAGAGTTACAGGGTCATGTCTACCAGGGCAGAGAGATGAGAGTTACAGGGTCATGTCTACCAGGGCAGAGATATGAGAGTTACAGGGTCATGTCTACCAGGGCAGAGAGATGAGAGTTACAGGGTGATGTCTACCAGGACAGAGAGATGAGAGTTGCAGGGTCATGTCAACCAGGGGCAGAGAGATGAGAGTTACAGGGTCATGTCTACCAGGGCAGAGAGATGAGAGTTACAGGGTCATGTCTACCAGGGCAGAGAGATGAGAGTTACAGGGTGATGTCTACCAGGACAGAGAGATGAGAGTTGCAGGGTCATGTCAAGCAGGGCAGAGAGATCAGAGTTACAGGGTCATGTCTGCCAGGGCAGAGAGATGAGAGTTACAGGGTCATGTCTCCCAGGGCAGAGGATGAGAGTTACGGGGTCATGTCTACCAGGGCAGAGAGATGAGAGTTACAGGTTCATGTCTACCAGGGCAGAGATGAGAGTTGCAGGGGTCATGTCTACCAGGGCAGAGAGATAGAAGTTACAGGGTCATGTCTACCAGGGCAGAGAGGATAGAGTTACAGGGTCATGCCTACCAGGGCAGAGAGATGAGAGTTACAGGGTCATGTCTACCAGGGCAGAGAGATGAGAGTTACAGGGTCATGTCAGCAGGGCAGAGAGATAGGGGTTACAGGGTCATGTCTACCAGGGCAGAGAGATGAGAGTTACAGGGTCATGTCTACCAGGGCAGAGATGAGAGTTACAGGGTCATGTCTACCAGGGCAGAGATGAGGTTACAGGGTCATGTCTACCAGGGCAGAGAGGATGGGGATTTACAGGTCATGTCTACCAGGGCAGAGAGATGAGGAAGTTACAGTGTCATGTCTACCAGGGCAGAGAGATGAGAGTTACAGGGTCATGTCTACCCAGGGCAGAGATGAGAGTTACAGGGTCATGTCTACCAGGGCAGAGAGATGAGAGTTACAGGGTCATGTCTCCCAGGGCAGAGGGATGAGAGTTACAGGGTCATGTCTCCCAGGGCAGAGAGAGAGAGTTACAGGGTCAAGTCTACCAGGGCAGAGAGATGAAGTTGCAGGGTCATGTCTACCAGGGCAGAGAGATGAGAGTTGCAGGGTCATGTCTACCAGGGCAGAGAGATGAGAGTTGCAGGGTCATGTCTACCAGGGCAGAGAGATGGGAGAGTTACAGGGTTATGTCTACCAGGGCAGAGAGATGAGTTACAGGGTCATGTCTACCAGTGTGCAGAGATGAGAGTTACAGGGGTCATATCTACCCAGAGCAGAGAGGGAGAGAGATCATAGAAAAGGAATCTCCTTCCAGTTATGTGAGGAATGCACAGGCAATGTTCACACAGCCACGCGTTTGTCTCAAAAATAAGGTTACAATTTTTGCACAAAAATCTTAAACCCGTTCAACCCAAATCTACTCATAGAATATTAGGCCTCTGGGCTGAAAAATGTACTTCTTCAAGTGTTTTTGTGGGGCAGGAGAATGAACAAATAAGTAGCTTGAATAAACGTTGATCCCTTCTGTTAGAGTGTTTACATTTGCAAAAGTGAATCAAAATGTTGATGCAACAAGTGGTTCCGGAACAAGACATTCCAAAACCGGGGATCTAATGAAGTTGATGCAACAAGAGGTTCAGGAACAAGACATTCCAAAACCGAGGATCTAATGAAGTTGATGCAACAGAGGTTCTGGAACAAGACATTCAAAACCGAGGATCTAATGAAGTTGATGCAACAAGAGAGGTTCCGGAACAAGACATTCCAAAACCGTGGATCTAATGAAGTTGATGCAACAAGAGGTTCAGGAACAAGACCTTCCAAAACCGAGGATCTAATGAAGTTGATGCAACAAGAGGTTCCAGGAACAGACATTCCAAAACCGAGGATCTAATGAAGTTGATGCAACAAGGAGTTCCGAACAAGACATTCCAAAACCAGGATCTAATGAAGTTGATGCAACAAGTATGGTTCAGGAACAAGACATTCCAAAACCGAGGATCTAATGAAGTTGATGCAACAAGTGGTTCCGGAACAGACATTCAAAACCAGGATCTAATGAAGTTGATGCAACAAGTGGTTCCGGAACAAGACATTCAAAACCGAGGGATCTAATGAAGTTGATGCAACAAGTGGTTCCGGAACAAGACATTCCAAAAACCGAGGATCTAATGAAGTTGATGCAACAAGTGGTTCAAAACAAGACATTTCAAACCGAGGATCTATTGAAGTTGATGCAACAAGTGGTTCCGGAACAAGACATTCCAAAACCGAGGATCTAATGAAGCGACTTGTCCAAGTCACAGGTTAAAAAATGTAAATGACTCAACTAATGTTCCTTCCTGATTCCCTCTAAAAATCACGAGATTTAGAAAACTCCTCATTTAGAAATACAAATGGTATTTTATTTTGATAATCAAAAGGCAGACAGATATTTGGTATAAAAACATTCACTTAAACAATACATTAATTTTGATTTGTAAAGACAAAAGACGTTTTAAAAAGTATAATTTTGAATACAACTATATTCACCTGTCACAGACAATAACATCCTCATTTATATGAAAAATAATTATAATATCATATTTTATAAAACAATAAATATGAACCTAAGTAAATATTAACTAAAGGAAAACATCATATTAAGAAAATACACTTTTCCTATTTAAATACTAAAATACTGCTTAAATCCTACATTGAGTAGAACATCAAAGTTTTGACAATTGTACTGACGGATAATGATATGATAAGGACGATGGTGAAGGATGGATGGTGGATGATGATGATGGTATGGTGGATGGATGATGGTGATGGTGAGATGATGGATGGTGTGTGGTGTGGTGGTGATGATGGATGGATGGATGGATGGAGCTGATGGATGGGTGGAAGATCACCATATTTATCCAATGACGGTTCCTTTCTGTCTCTCATGTCACTGATCCACAGGAGGACGGTCTTGAACTCTCCGATGGCCTTGTAAATCCCATTGGTGTCCAGCTGCCAAAAGAGGGAATGAATGGTTAACAACATATCATAAACACACTCTACTTTTGGAA